>NW_024730715.1:0-15593 GCF_018991925.1 Homarus americanus
GTCGTCAACAGTAGAAAGAAGGCTAGCTGCTTTAGCAGTGAAGGGTCAGAAGAGAGGTCCGTTCACGGCAAAGGCTGGCTGACTTGATACCAGAATTACCATACCCATGTGCCTAGACCCTCGACCATGCTACCAAAAGAATGTACATGCTACCAAAAGAATAGGTGACGGAACTGAGTAAGAGTAAGACTAAGAGAAGTAAGATGAGGGTGGTGTAGACACAAAGTGGGAACCCGCTCCCTCACACAAACGTACGTACATGTAGATATCTCACACTCAGGAATGAGGTAGGATAGAAACTCACAATGCGCTTTCTGTATATATATTGTTGTACAGCGCAGTGCTTAGGAGTGACTAGGTGAGGAGAAACTTGCTCAGAGGTCTCGTAGGGTGAGGAGGTTTCTGAGAAAGCTGAGTGGTGAGCTGTGAGAGATGTTGCTGGTCCAGTAGCCGAGTGTAGAATGGTCTCCCTGATGATGATGATGATAATGAAGTAAAGTGGCAAATGACTTTGCACTGGGAAAGGAGAGGAGAGAGAGAGAGAAGTAAAGCATGGAAACGGGAAGAAAAGTGGGAGGGGTAGAAAGCAGGTGGGCTGTCCACCTAGCGGAGACGAGTTGAAGTGATGGGGTGGTGGCCGCACGCAGCACACGCCCACGCTGGTGAGGGAGGCTGGAGTGGGGAGGAAGCCAAGCCAGCCAGGTATTTCATGACAATGGTGTTAATTTTGGTTATCTATAAAAGGATTGGTTTCCACATATGTGCAAAGTGGCCTTTTTTTTTTTTTTTTTTTAGGTTAAGGTGGGGAAAGGATGGAAGGCATGCTGGGGCTCAAGGCACAGCCAGACATGAGGGATGGAGCAGTCACAACATATAGTCGTGGAGGGAAAGGTTGGAAAAGAAGTTTAATGAGTTAAACAGAGGGGAACGACACCCCTTGTTTTACATATTACAGAGTTTGTTGGCTAACTAAGCTAACCTAGGATTTAGAATGAGGTTGCACAATGGTTATTTTAGTAGACAATGACTAGATTGATTTTACAATTACAAGTTTATTAACATCTTATATTGCATTACGTTATGGACTCACTTGATTGTGACTTGTTAAATGTGAATTTATATCATCTAAGTTTTAATCTAAGGTGGATCACTGTATGGACAGAGACCGCCACCAGGCGGGTCTCTGGATGCTCGGAAAGGGTCTGCCAGAGGGCTATTCCAGAGTTGATCCAAACCTTCTTCCCTAGGCGATGGAACCTGAAGTTGAGGGCTTCTGTTTTATTTCTTAGGTGGATGGTTTCCACTGTCTCCTGGTAGGGTGGCGCTTGGCCACTGGCTGAACTCAAACACTTGTTTTGGAAGCTCTGTAGTTGTTGTAGTCTAGTCTTCCCGAGTGTGACGAGTGGTATAGATGGGTACTCCAACACAGGCCTCACCAGCGCCTTGTACAGGTGAACTTGTATCTTCTCAGGCATCAATTTAAAACTTTTTAATTTGGCTGCGGCGACTTTGGCTTTATTTAGTCTGTCCTTCACGTAGGGAATGATGCCCGTCCGAGAAATGATGAGGCCGAGCAACCTGCCTTGTTTAGAGTACTCAATCTCTTCGTCGTCGATCATCAATGGGGCCGGCTTGTATTTGGCTATGGGTATGACCTCAAATTTCGTTTTGTTTGTTTTTATTTTCCATTTATTTTCATACTCCGAGATCTCCTCTATTGCCCGAGCAGTGAGTCGCGCCATCCTTGCCGTGGACCTTCCTGGGCAGGTGACGATCTGTGTTACATCGTCTGCATACATGACGTACTCGCTGCCGACGATTGGGGGTGGCAGGTCAGCCGTGTAGAGTGTGTAAAGGGTTGGTGAGAGACAGGAGCCCTGAGGCACGCCGCTCGATAGTGAGAATTCTTCTCCAAAATGTTCTTGCATCTTAATTTTGGCTCTGCGGTCCGTAATGAAGTTGCACAGCAGGCGAGTCAGAGTTTCGGGTAGCCCCAGTTGTATGATCTTATACTGCAGTCCTGCGTGCCAAACTTTGTCAAACGCCTTGCTGACGTCCCTCAGTACTATATTGCACTGTAGGCGGCCAGTCATGGCATTGGCGATCTGCTCGTAGGCCTGAGCTATGGCGGTGGATGTGCCTCGGTACTGGCGAAAGCCGAACTGGCGGGGATTATGCACGTCTTCGTCCTCCAGATACATCCGCAATCGCTTGTTGACTATTTTTTCGAAGGTTTTGGCAGGTACCTCTAGCAGCGATATTGGTCGAAAGTTTTCGACTTTGTTTGGAGGCTTCCCTGCTTTTGGTATGAGGCGAATAACGGCGATTTTGAACATCTTAGGGAAGTATCCAGAGGCGAGGCAGGCGTTGCATATATGAGCAAGCCTCTCTATCATGTTGTCGGGGAGTTGAGCCAGGATCTTCTTGTTAATGTGACTTTGACCAGGTGATTTGTTTTTAAACCCTTTAATGACGGCTGACACATCTGCAGGAACAATGCGTTCCGTCAGGTAGCTTCCGTCCACCAGTCTGGTGAAGTCAGTCCGTGGGAGCGGCTGGAGCAGGTGCTGATGGTCCTGCAACTGACCTAAAATGTCCTCCTCAAACTCCCTGTCGAAGCCCTCGTTCTCCTGTTCACTAATGGTAAAGATCTTTCGTAAATATCGCCGATGTAGTTGTTCTTGGTTTTCTTTCTCGAATATTTTTACGTTGTTTTGGTCGAGCAGGTAAGGGACCGTGCTAGAGGTGGAACCCATCAGTCGCTTGATCCCTTTCCAGAATGCAGCAGAATCGCGGCAATTGTTGGCTGCCTCCCACACCAAGGCGGCCCACTTTTGTTCATGTAGACGTTTGCTCTCGTGCTGGATGTCCGTCTGTAGCTCTCGGTACCGGTCTCTCAGCTCCTGCGTCCACCCGCGGATACTGGCTAGCTGTCTCACGTGAGTGTACTGGACACTGAGCTGCCTCAGCTGGTGACTAGTGTGAGGATGGGGAATGGTCCTGTAACTGGTGGTCGGGATGTTGTTGTCCATCTCCGTCTTCACATCCTTATACCATTGTTCGACCGCGTCGTCGGTCTTGTTCTGCTATGTCCGCATGGAGGCTCTTGGGCCACCAGCTGTGTGTTTTCGTAGTTCCTTCTTCTTTTAACGTGGAGAATAATGGGTCCTCCATCTCTTCAAGTTTGATCCATATTCTCTGTGCTTGGCTGTGTGTACGTATGTTCAGTGGTTCGATATTGTATAATTCGTGAAGTTCTTGTATTTTGGTGGTGTATGGCGGAAGTTGCTTTGATGCTCTACGGATAGCTTTGTTTTGTACTGCTTGAAGTTTAAGTTGACTGGATTTGCTGATCGTGTTGAGTGGTATTGGTGGATATTCTAGGTGAGGGCGGATAAGTGCTTTGTATAGATGTAGTTGAATTTTGGTGTCCATTTTGCTGAATCGTCGTAGTTTCGTGAGTTGTGATTGGGCAGTCTGTTTGCGTTGTTTTACGTGTTTTGCTATGCCTGTTCTTGTTATTGTGAGTCCCAAAATTTTGCCTTCGTTGGAGTATTGTATAGGTACGTTGTTGACTGTGATTGGTGCAGGGTTTATTTTGGCAATGTGTATTATCATTAGTTTCTGTGTATTGGTTTGAATTTTCCACTTTTTTTCATATTCGTTGATTTGCTCGATGGCGTGGGCTGTTTTCCGTGCCATCATCTGTTTGCCCTTGCCTGGATGTCGGATGATTTGAGTGATGTCATCAGCATAAGCTACGTATTCTCCGTGTATAGGAGGTGGCATGTCCGCCGTATATATTGTGCAGAGTGTGGGCGAGAGGTTACTCTGGCACTGCATGGTAGATTGCTGGAAATAGGTTACCTGGCGATAATTTGGGCCTTTATTGCCATCGAGAAGCAAAGAAAGCCGGAAGTAAAGCTGGTTAAAAGTTTTGGGATTTTGCATTTGAGCCCCAGGTGCCAGACCTTTGTCAATATGTCTCAATTAATAAATATATATTGCTCAGAGCAAAGAGGGAAGGTCAGATCACGTCTCTTTATAGACTTTTATTCTAACAGCTAGCTGGAGATCGGCACCGGGCGCTGCCAAAGACAGCTCTATTCAGATGGGAAAGCGAGATGCATTTATGGCACAATCTACATTCTCTCTCTGCCAAAGGAAATGACAAAGAATGATCATAAACACAATGCAGGAAAAACCAGTCAAACAAAGGAAAAAAAAAAACCTCTAAATTGATTTTACATCACATACACTACACCACGTAGTCCGTCAACCAGCCCGGAGGCCTACGGCCTCTCCTGGGCCTGGCCGCGCTCGACTGGGGAGGGGCCGTGGGTGTGAAGGAGGGCGCGGGTACGTAGGGCACAGCAGAAGGGGGGCCAGGAGGCACAGCTTGGTGCACCACCGGAGTAGTAGGCACAGGTGTGGAGCCGTTTCGCAGGTGGCGTCTGTTGCGGATGGACACCCTGCCACTGCCACTCAACCTGACGGCATACTGCCTGTGAGGGCGGGCTTCCACCACTATGCCTGTCCTGTCCCAGAGCTTGGTAGCTGCGTCCTGCACACGCACCTGCGTGCCCACGACTAGGGGAGCCAGCTGGCGGGATACCTCCCTCCGCGACAGGACCCCATCCTGTGTTTCGGCCAAGCGCACCTCCCTCATACGAAGTGCCCGCCGCCAGTGCTGGTCCACCTTATAGTGCTGTCTGGCCACGGGAACGCCGTCACGGAGCTGGCGGCCGGTGGCAAGCTGGGCGGGCGACTTGTTCACCCCCCGCAGAGGCGTGTTCAGGTACTGGAGGAGGGCCTGGGATGTCCTATCGCAGTCCAGGCTACCCCCCGGCCCTGTATTATCCCTGAGGAGCCTCTTGGCAGCCTTGACCCCAGCCTCTGCCCTGCCATTGGACTGGGGGAAGTGGGCCGACGAGAGGCGCACCTCGACCCCCCATGACTTGAGAAATCTGTCATCTCAAGGCTGGCAAGGTTGGTACCTCCATCTGTGGAGATCTGCTCAGGTACCCCCCACCTCGTGAAGTAGGCCCGCAGACTGGCGATGATTTTTCCAGAGGTGGCCTCGTTGGGGAAGTGGGCGCTCTCCAGCCAACCTGTCAGTCGGTCAGCATATGCTAGGTACGTGCGGCCCTGCAGGTGGAACAAATCGGCCACCACTTGTTGAAAGGGATAGTCTGGCGCTGGGGTCAGAACCAACGACTCCGGAGGCTGGGAAGGGGCGTGGGTCTCGCAAGCAGCACACCGGGACCGATGATACTGCAGGTCACCCTCCATGCCAGGCCAATAGACAGACTGCCGGGCCCGCCTGAGCATTGAGTCGAGGCCCTGGTGCCCCACATGCAGGTTAACGGCGACCCGGTGGCAGAGGGAGTCGGGGATGACAAGGCGCACGCAGCCCTGGTCAAAGGTGTAGGTGACCAAACCCCTGACCACAGCCAACCTGTCCCTCACCGAGAAGTACGGGTGCAGATAGGCCACCTCCTGCGACTTGTGAGGGTGCCAGTCGCCCGCCAGCACCCTCGACACTAGAATCTGGTACACTGGGTCGTCCGCAGCCGCTTTGCACACTGTGTCTTCGTCCATAGTGATGCACCCATCCTGATCCAGTGCTGCGATTGTGACTGCACACACTGCAGCGCACAGGTCCTCCTCTTGGTCCATGTCCTCCGCATCAGGCGCCGCCCTGAGGGAGGGGAAACGGGATAGGGCATCAGCTGCACAGTTCCGCTTCCCTGGCAAGTATTTGACCGTGAATCGGTACTGCAGGGTCTTCTCCTTGAGCCTGAACAGGCGCGGATTCGCCACATCCGTGAGGGCTCTGTCCCCTAGCAAGCCAACTAAGGGGCAGTGGTCCGTCACCAGAATGAGGTTCGGGCAGCCAAGGAGGAACAGCCTGACCTTGCGCAGGCACCACACCACAGCCAGGGCCTCCCCTTCTACTGCAGCATAACCGGCCTCGGCCGTGCTCAGATGTCGGCTACCACACAGAGCCAACCGCCACCCTCCTCTGCAGCAGAAGGGGGTCTCTGGAGAGGCACAGGCACAGTATTGTTGCAGGACGATGAAGCCGATGCCCTCCCTGCTCCAATCAGTGACAGCTGCCGGAGGCCTGGATTTGTCGTAGTACACCAAGCCGTCTCTGGCCAACTGACAGATGGTGTCCTGGGCCTGGCGAAACTTGAGCCGCAGCTGGTCGTCCCAATACACCTGCTTGCCCACTGGCTTCTTGAGGAGCTCACGGAAGGGCTCCATCACAGGTGCAGTGGCAAGGAAGGGAGCCAACTGGTTAACCAAGCCATGCCAGGACCTGATGTCAGTGATTGATGGCTGATCCGGCATGGGGAAGTCCTTGATGGCTGACAGACGTTGGGCAGTGGGCTGGTAGAGGTCCCACCCCAGGAGGAAACCCACAAACTCGGCTTCTCTCCTTCTCTCCAGAAAATCGTAAGTGTGCCAGAACGCCCCCTTCACACTGGAGTCATAGAGGAGAGTGTCATCCACGCACTTGTACTTGCGGGGCACATCCTGAATAGCGTCATCAAACCTCTTGGTGTAAGCATCTGACGCTGAGCAATGTCCCATGGGCGTCCTGCAGTATCGAAAATGGCCCCACGGCGTGATGAATGTGGTCAGGCGTCTACTCTCCTCCTCCAACTCCACTTGATGAAATCCCCAAAAGGCGTCGGCGACGGTTTTGAACGAGTGCACTGGCACCCCAGACACCATGTCGAATGGTGCAGGTGTGTGGTGCGTCTCCCTCAGACAGCTTGCATTGAGGCGTTGGAAGTCCACAGTGCGCCTGGGCTGACCGTTTTTCTTGGCCACCACGACCATCCTGGCGCACCACTCCGTAGCCTCACCAGCAGGCACTGGCTGGATGACGCCTCTCCTGACGTCCTCCTCCAACTGGTCCTTCACCTCCGCTTCCCAGTGTTTCGGAACGGGAGCGGGTGTGTGACAGGCGTAGGGGGTCGTGCCGGGCGTCGGGTGGATACGGTGAGGGGGGCCAGTCATGATTGGCAGTGGGGACCTGCTGGTGTTGAATGCGGTAGACGAAAAGTGAGTGAGTAGCCATGCCTCCAGCCTGGCCACATTCTCCTCCAAAGGAGGCAAGGGTATCTCAACTGGCCTCGGCGGGAAACGGCTGCTCTCAGGTAAAGGGTTCGGAGGTAGATCGTCGGCAGTGTGCCGCTCCCCTCCATCGCTCACGGCAGCCACAGCACGTCTATGGAGCGGGAAGTCGACAGGCACCAAGTTGAGGCAATTGCAGGCCTCCAATGACAGATAGAGGGCCTTGGCTGTCTGCACGAAGTAGACCTCCTGGACGGTGGACCCCTCGTCCACACCGAGGCGGCAGGGGGCGGACCCCAGACACTTGAGCTGTTTGTTTGCCACGTCCCTTAGGCCATTACGGGCCCGAAGTTGCCCCGGACACAAACCGATGTCCCGGAGCAGGGATGCGCCTGCCACACACACCATAGCACCCGTGTCAGCTACAGCCAGCACAGGGGTGGCGGGGGAATTGCCCCCGGCCTGGGACACGAACACTTGTAACCTGGGGTGGCGGGATAGCTGGGCTGTTGCCACTGTAACAGCGCCTGACACATCCACAGGAACACTTAGGGCTGACTTACTCCTACAACACCTTTTGAAGTGACCAACCTTACAGCAATTGCGACATGTAGCCCCACTTGCAGGGCAGTTACTTTTACCAGAGGCATGTGACATGCCGCAGTTACCACAGTGCGCGCAATTGGGGTGTCCAGGTCGGGCGGCAGCTACCTCGGACTCACCGGTGACGTCATCACCAACTGCCACTGCCTCCGCGGCTGTTCCCACCACTGCCTGGCCAGACGTACGACACAATACACCAGCATCTCTCACTGCTGCCTCAAATAACATGCATTTGTTTCTAAGCGCTTCAACACTATTATAACTAGAGTACCCCTGGAAAATTTCCCTTTTCAACACTGGGTTACTCAGGCCCACCATAACTTTACGTAATAGAATGTACTCAGAGAGGTCGTTATCACAGGTGGGACATTTAAATTCACACTCCACTGCCTCTGCGAAGCATCGTTGAAAATACCTTTTCATAGGCTCCTCTTCACCTTGTTTGCTGTTGAACAACTCGTTCCATTTCACAGCTTGGTTTGAAGATTGAAGAACCATTCCACTGATGGCGTCCAGGGCTTCTTTGGGCGAGAGCTGCTCCCACTGACCGCTGGGGTATCTCGAGTCAATCACCCTTTGGAGTGCAGGGACGCAGTTCAGGCGAATGTGGAGTGTGGCCACCAGTTGTGACCACCCGTTCAACAGCACCCATGACTCCATAGACCGCCTACATGTCCTAAACGCAGCTGCTGGCATTTCTGCCTCACACTTCTCTGGTGCGACAGCTGCTGAGGGCTTCATGACCGGCATAGAAGCATGACCACCGCCAGCAACTAGAGACGCCATCTGAGCCATCAATGCACTCATGGCCTGCTGCTGGGCGCGCGTAGTGTTCCCCGCCGGTGTAGAGAAGCCCTGGCATCCCCTTGAGGGCGTCGAGAATCGTGGACGTGTAGGGGCCATGTCAGCGTTCTTGTCAGGGCTGTAATGGCGTGTCGGGCCCCAACATATCCTACTCACTGCGCCATGTGAGAGGTTGGAGTCATAGACTACGTTCTTTGTAGACTTTATTCTAACAGCGTCAGCTGGTGACTGGCAACTGGGCGCTGCCAAAGACAAGCCCCCATCTCAACATGGGAAAACATATCGTACGATGGTACAATCTTACACTAAGAGATTCTTATGGTCATGGGTGGGCTTGGGATCAGTTCTATAGAAAGATTTCTTAGCAATGTTAAGGCATTTGTCTATGAAAGATCTACGGTATTTATATTCCTCATCAATGAATTCCGGGCTGCAAATTCTCAAAGCACGTAAAAACATTAATGAAAATGTTGACTGTTTGACTCTATTATGTTGGGCAGAATAATAATGAATGTATGAACACACATAGAGTAGGTTTCCTATAAATACTGAACTTAAAGGTGTTACCTATTCTGTGGATCAGACAGTCTAGGAAAGGCAATTTACAGTCATGCTCTAATTCCACAGTGAATTTGATCGAGGGGGCTAAGTTATTAAGTTGTGGGAGGAAAGCTTTTAGGTCCTCATTACATGGCCAGAGACATAATACATCATTTACATATCTATACCAGACTGCCGAAGGTGGTAAAATATTACTTAATAGTTTCTTTTCAAAGAATTCCATATATAGGTTGCTTAATACAGGTGAGAGTGGATTACCCATTGCCATACTAAATTTTTGAGCATAATATTCTCCATTAAATTCAAATTTACAATCCTTAATACATAGTTTGATGAGTTCGATGAAGTCGTCTTTCGAGACGGGCAATGGAATATTATCCAGGGAATCTATGAGGAATCTATGGGAACTTTGTGTTTTCTTCTTTCCTTGTGGTTATCAGCATATACCTGGATTTACTTGCATATATATATATATATATATATATATATATATATATATATATATATATATATATATATATATATATATATATATATATATATATATATATATATATATATATATATATATATATACACACACATACATACATACATACATACAGTAATACTCCGCTTTACGCGTTTTTTTTTTAAGCGTTTCTACATTTACGCGGTACCCTGCCAGAACCGGAATTCCCACTTTACGCAGTGCATCTACTCATATACACGGGTGAAGTATAATTTTTTTATTTAGCTCATAAAATTCATACAAATTACCCGGCCAGAATATAATTTACATTGCTGGAATTCTTACAATTTGATGATCATTTTGAATGTAAGCATCATAGATTTTGCATTAGACATAAATATTTTAGATCTACTGTACGTATTTTCTTTACTCTGAGCAAATATGTTATCTTTTGTGCAAAATATATGACGTGTATATTCCAAATATTCCTGGTCATGCAAGGAATCCAGCAATGTGAACTATATTATCCTAACTTCAGGCTGAGGTATTATTTATTACTAAAAAGGTAAATATTCTGTTTTCTCCCAAACATTTCTCTGGTAGGGAGGGAAGGTGGTGGGTGGGGGGGAGGGAGGGACCGACCGACCAACTGGCGTGGTGGGAAGAGGGGCGGGAGGCAAGGTGGGGTATTTTGATTGACAGATAGTGTCGTGAAGAAAATTTTTTTTTTATTAACTGAAGATATTTGTTTTAGCTCATAAAATTCATAAAAATTACTCGGCCAGAATATAATTTCCACTGCTGGAATTCTTACAATTTGATGATCATTTTGAATATAAACATCATAGATTTTGCATTAGACATACAAATTTTAGATCTAATGTAAGTACACCTAAAACCCGACTTACGACTATACGGACTTACATCCAATGGTACTTACGACCTGCTTTGACCGTACGTCCATACGGGACATACGACTGCGACCGCCGTGACCAAAAATTTTTTCAAATGACGCGCGCATTTTCTATACCGAAACGTTTCCGTCCCGGGCGAGAGGGAGGGGTGTCTTGGGTCGCCTCGTGGCTGCACTCACTCAGTGGAGCGCTTTGTTTGTGTTTGGCTATCGTATCCTATACTGATCGCGCTGTGAACTTTAGTTATTATTGTATTTAATTGACTTTATAATGACTGGAAAGCATAAAAGTGAGAGTGCTGGTGGTACTCCAAGGAAAAGGAGACAGGCAATTACTTTTGAGATGAAACTGAAGATAATAACACAGTATGAGAATGGAAAAACAGTAGCAACAATCTCACGCGACCTAGGTTTCTCACACTCGACTATATCCACTATTCTGAAGGACAAGGAACGTATTCGTGAAGTAGTGAAAGGAACAACACCTATAAAGGGAACTATAATAACAAAGAAAAGACTAGGTCCTATCCACGATATGGAAAAATTATTGGTGATATGGATAGAAGACCAGATGCAGAAGCGTGTACCCTTAAGTGTTCTAACCATACAGGCTAAAGCAAGAAGCCTGTTCCAAAGCCTGAAGGAGCAGGCAGGAGATGAATGTGATCAAACCTTTACAGGAAGTCAAGGGTGGTTTGATAGATTTAAAAAACGCTACAGTCTACACAGTGTTAAGGTGAGTGGAGAGGCAGCTAGTGCCGATGTTGGTGCTGCCGAAGCTTTTAAGGAGGAGTTAGATGATGTGATTGTGGAAGGGAATTATTTGCCAGAGCAAATATTCAATGTGGATGAGACTGGATTATTGTGGAAACGCATGCCTGACCGGACATACATCCACAAAGAGGCAAAAAAAAATGCCCGGATTCAAGGCATTCAAGGACAGAATTACACTTCTGTTGGGGGGGAATGTTGCTGGTTTCAAGCTAAAGCCCTTCATGATCTATCATTCAGAGAACCCCAGGGCTTTTAAACATGTCAGCAAGCACACACTGCCAGTGTTTTATCGCAGTAACAAGAAAGCCTGGATGACCCTAGTACTATTTGAGGATTGGTTCATGACTTGTTTCATTCCACGAGCCAAGGAGTATTGTCTGCAACAAAGGATTCCATTCAAGATTTTACTGATTTTGGATAATGCTCCGGGACACCCACCACACCTGGACGACATGCACCCTGATGTTAAGGTAGTGTACATGCCACCTAACACTACCTCTATCATCCAACCCATGGATCAAAGTGTTATTTCTGCCTTTAAAGCATATTATTTACGCACGACCTTCGCTCAGGCTGTTGCTGCTACTGAAGGTGAGAAAACGCTCAGACAGTTTTGGAAGGAGTACAACATTTTGTCATGTATAAAGAACATTAGTGCAGCATGGGATCAGGTTACAAAACATTGCATGAATGGAATATGGAAGAAAATCCTGAAAAGATATGTGAACAGTTTCAAAGGATTTAATGAAAGTGAAGTTATTTTGGATATTAGTAACAAGATAGTGGACTTAGGTAAACAGCTGGAGTTAGAAATTGATACTGAAGATGTTGGACAGTTGGTTGAAAGTGTAGCAGAAGAGCTCAGTAACGAGGATCTTATTGAACTAGATGCACAGAAAGTTGCAGAGGAAGAAGAGAGACAAAATGTAGAAGAAGAGCCTGCACCCCCCAAAAAGTTTTCAGTGAAACATATGGCAGAGGCATTTGCTACAATTAATAAAGCAATGCAAATGTTTGATGACATGGATCAAAATTATGAGCGTTATGCCAAAGTTGACAGAATGATCCAAGATTCACTTGCTTGCTACAGAGAAATTTATAATGAAAAGAAAAAGAAAACTGTGCAGTCTAAATTGGACACCTATTTCAAGAAGTCCCCCAGTACTGGCTCCTCACGACCCACCAGTGCTGCCTCTTCACTCCCTCAAGATGATCCAATACCTTCAACCAGCAAGTTACACCGCAAACCTGTCTGAAGGAAGCGACATTGATGACCCACCCAGCCCTGTCTCCTCTTCTGCTTCTTCCAATTAATATAGTCTCCATGTATCCTGTAAATAGAAAATTATGGGGGCCCCGTGTGCATTCAGCTGACTACATTTAAGGTAAGTGCTCAGTCACACTGTATCCATTCCTCATTATTTATTACTTTTACTGTACTGTATCCATTCCTCATTATTTTTTACGTTTAGTGTACTGTATTTCATTGTAGATTTTTAAAAAAAATTTGAAAAAAAAAAATTTTTGAATTTTTTTTTTAATTATTTTTTTTTTTTTTTTATCTATTCGGACTTACGACCATATCGGACTTACGACCTGGATTTGGGTCCCTAACCCCGTCGTAAGTCGGGGTCTAGGTGTGTGTATATATATATATATATATATATATATATATATATATATATATATATATATATATATATATATATATATATATACACACACAGTGGTCCCTCGGTTAACAAACACAATTCGTTCCAGAAGGTCGTTCGTTAACCGAAAATTTCGTTAGCCGAAACGATTGTTTCAATGGGATTTTGGGTAATTGGTTCCAGCTCACCGAAAATTACATACAAACTAAAAATAAATGCAGTAAAGTACACTTACTTTGAGGTGTGCATGTACAGTGATCCCTCGGTTAACGAGACTTCGGTTAACGAGTTACCTTCCATAAGATTCTTAACTTCGGTTAAAGAGCACCTCGGTTAACGAGTTACCTTCCATAAGATTCTTAACTTCGGTTAACGAGCACTCCCTCGGTTAACGAGTTTCTTACGAGCCGACCTCAACATGTTTTCGCTTGCACTTGGCGGTCAACCAGCTGTAGTATTAGTCTGCCAATACAGTAATCGGTTCTAGGGCTTAAATTCCTTACTATTTAAGTAAATATCAAGAAGTTTATACTATTCAATAATTTTAAAAGATTAATATTAACTTTTTTGTATTTTAACACTTATTGAACATAATCGAAGGTAAAGTCACTAGTTTTATGCGTGCCATCCAGCCTTTTAACACACCAAACAAGCGTTAGTCTCTGTTTTCAGTGGAGGTAACATCTTGCTTGAGACTCTCTTCAACTAAATGCTTTTTTCTGTTTCCAAGCAAATTATTGGTCATTTTGAAATTTATTTTACATATTGACAATATATAGCGCAGTGCAGTGTTATTTTAAAGAAAATATTCTTTATATACAGCTAGTTCAACTTTAAACATCACATGTTGACATTGTTTGAATCCAGCATGGAGCTTAAGAGATCAAGAAAAGCGATTTCAATCCAAACCAAGCAGGAAATTATAAAAAAAACATGAACAAGGCATTAGAACAAATGCGCTATGCAAAGAATATGGCATGTCGACATCAACTGTGTCGACATTTCTTGCACAGAAAGACAAATTTAAAGAAGTGAAAGTGAGAGACAAATCTACCAGTGTTTAAAAGTAGATCCCTAATTGCAGAAACTGAGAGGTTACTTCTCATCTGGATTAGGGAAAAACATATGAAAGGTGATTCAGTTTCCACTGAATTCATTTGTGAAAGAGCCAGGGAGATTTACGAACTTAAAGACAAATCAACCGGGTTCTTCAGGCACAGAATTTGAAGATTTTCAGACCAGCAAAGGCTGGTTCGAAAAATTTAAGAAAAGAAGTGACATTTTCAGTGTTGTTAGGCATGGTGAAGCTGCTAGTGCTGATAAGGAAGGAGCAGCAAATTTTTAGTGGAATTTAAAGAACTGATGGAAGAAGAAAATTATCTTCCACAGCAAGTGTTCAATGTGGATGAAATTGGTCTGTTCTGGAAAAAGATGCCCAAAAGAACATTCATCACCAGAGATGAAGCCTCTTTACCTGGGCATGAACCCATGAAAGACCGTGTCACTCTATTGCTTGGTGCCAATGCTTCAGGGGATTTCCGACTGAAGCCTATGCTTGTCTACCACTCTGAAAACCCCAGGGTGCTCAAGCAACAAAAAGTGGTAAGAACAAAGCTTGGAGTGTATTGGAAGTCCAACCGTAAGGCATGGGTGACAAGACAGCTCTTTAATGAATGGGCTGTTGATGTGTTTTGCCCTTTTGTCAAGAGCTACCTAACCACCAATAAACTCCCTTTAAAGGCTCTTCTCCTCATGGATAATGCTCCTGGTCGTGACCCTGAACTTGCCAGAACTTTGGAGTATTAATTTGAATTAATGAAAGTGTTGTTTTTGCCTCCCAACACTACATCAATCATACAGCCAATGGACCAGAATGTGATCAGCAACTTTTAGTATGGTGTGTGCATGTAAATGAATAAAAATAAATGAAGAAATTTATGTAAATCTACCCAAAAATAAAGTTAAAAAACTGTACATTATTAAAATGTATTAGACTAATGTACTAAAATTTTTATCTCTTGCGCAAAATATATGACGTTTATATTCAAATTATTCGCGGTCTTGCTAGAATTCCAGCAATGCAAATTATATTCTCCTAACTTTAGTCTGTGATATTATATAAGATAAAAACTTAAAGCCTACTGTAGAACCACCAAACCCTTGCTTGTAGTGGGGGTGACAGTGACATGTTTGACAGTTAGCGCCGAAGGTCTAGTGGAGTATTTACAGTCAGGCCAGTTAACGTCCGACCGAACAAATCCGATCACATACTCGTCCATGCCCCCCCCCAAAAAAAGTGACGCCTGCTGGACCACCACTCCAAAACCCCGACGGAGACACGATGATCCTCCCCATACTGGTCAAATATTATACGTTAAAGGAATAGGCTTCCTATCTTAGGCTATTTTTAAACATTTGCCTCCACGTGTAATGTTAACCTACATCTATTGATGATAAAATCTTTCACCTACAAATTGACAATAACACATTTGCTGTAATCAGACATATCTAGTTGCCTCAACAATTGCAACCCCAGTTGCAATTGGGGTTGCAATTTCAAATTCTGTGGCATTACTAAAAATAGTAAAGTTTCAGGTGTACTCTAAGATTAAGAGAGAAAACGGAGGACTCAGGCGTCTTGATGTGAGAGAAAACGAACTCGTATGACGGGGGACCAAATGAAAAAAGCATAGCTACATGTTTTGTGGACTACAGTATTAAGCGTACCCTTTTCATCACTTTGAAA
>NW_024730716.1:0-4144 GCF_018991925.1 Homarus americanus
GCCGTTAAGTCTTGGAGAATTTGAGTTTGACAGGAACCGTTCAGCAGATTAATGACTTCTAAAAATAGACAACTGACACTAATTCAAACTACAAACACCAGATTCCCTTGATGTTTGGGGAGACAAAATAATATAACTTCAGTAGCGATAGGAAATTCAGGATGTTCCCACGGACGACATAAAATATGCTACCTAACTGACAAACTCGACACTCACTTACTTGACAAGTTTTTACTAACAATAAGGACAGTTGAAGCCAACACCACCACAATGGATCTTGAATGTTCCAACTGTAAACAGACATATCTAGGTTGGTGCCTCCCCAATTGCAACCACAGTTGCAATTTCACCCTGTCATTACTATGCGAATAATGAAGTTCTGCACATTCAAATTGAAAGAAAACGTGAAGAACTCAGGCGTCCTGGAAGCGATGAGAAAACGGACTCTTGCTGGGAAGTTGCAGCGTGGTTACAAGCGTGATGTAGAGACAGCTGGATGGTGAGGATGCTCAGAGGAGGACATGCAGCTTATGGGTCGGCATGGTCGCCGGCTGGAGTGAGGACCACCAGGAAGAAGTGGAGGAGGAGGTGTTAATTGATGTTGCTTGCTGGTGGCGGTAAGTAGAATGAGGTAGGTCACCACGAGGTCAGGTCTTATATAGCGGGGGTAGGCGTGGCTTGATAGTTGACCTCAGTCATGTAAGGCCGTGCTGGTTGCTGACCTAGACCACGAGGCATACACTGGGGAAATCGCGGGGTCGGCTAGCCAGCGACAAACAGCGTTTGTAGGGGAGGAATCCACTACAATACGTCTGCCACTGATAATGCACAGAGTGCAAATAAAAACCCTGTAAAACTTGATGGATGGAATAGTCCTAGAAGATCAAACAGAGTTAGGAGACCTGTAATTAAATTAGACCTCTAATTATCTGAATTGTGAACAGGCCTTTTAAAACTGTTTAGTTAGGAAGTAATATTTGTTGTGTTCTATTCTCTTCTTCCCTACCATATGTAATTCTGTAAGTTTTGTTTATTTAGGATTTATAGCAGCCATGCTCTCTTTTGAATGGGAGAAATAGTGTTATATATGTGTATGTTTATGTGCTGCCTTTATTGATATATATACATTATATATTATGTTACTTCTTACCAAAGTCAGAAAGTGTTTAGGATTGTGTAAACACGAAATGTGTTAGGCACGTTGTACGAACAATAGAGAACAAACGCTCTAGGTAGACCGAGCATGTGGCCTGTCATTCTCCCATTAAATAATGTAAGATACGGCAGAAACAAGGGAATTAAATCCGAAGTGAGATTTAAATTCAAAACAAAATGCTGATGACTAGGCAAGGTCCGTAATGAACTACAAGTTACTTCACAGTAATCAGGAGCCTTGTAATGACCTTTCACAACTAACTGCTTACCACCATCGTGGCATTTTAAAATAACAGTAGTGTCATTAGGAAAGAAAAAGTATTGCACATTATAGATATGAGCGTGAAACACAGTTTTAACACTAACTGGCCTATAGCTGCATTGCGTAAGCACTGTGTGTACATTAGTTTCTATGACCGCCAATTCACATATCCCTTCTGCAGCAGGAATAAATGCGAAAACATAGGCTGGACATACGTGTAAGTGTAGATATGACGACTTACACCGCAATAATACCCTAGGATCATCTAATGCCAATAAAGAATATTCTTCATCTCCACGCAAAAGTTCTTTAGGCCTATCCAGAGCATGCAGTGTGTCGTTTACAAACGAAGGGAAGGGTTCTAAATACCATGCAATAAACTTATGCTGCCCTAGCATAGGTATGTGGATAAGGATAGCATTGTGCGTGAGAGTCGACTCCAATAGTGGGTAATAGTATTCCACCTCATGATCGTTAAAAATAGGAGTTAAGTGATAAGTCAACTTGGCAATCTGTAATGCATCAAGAAGAGTCTGCACAGGCACAACCTTTGCGTCCACAAGCCCTATCCCTGCACCTACTATGCTGTCGATTAGTTCATTTTTATTAGCAATGATATCCTGAACTGAATCTTCCGCAGCATGCAAATATTCAGAAAAATAAAGGAGCCACTCTAACGTTGGGACTGAATTCTGTAACTTATACACAACCCTCGATATATGGTTAGACTCAGATATTATCGCATTAACCTTTGATTCTAAAGCAGTAATCGCATGGAATGTCTGAGATATAACACGATTCTGCTTAGACACAGCTTGATCGACAATGTGCATGCGGTCCCCTAACTTAGCTACATCGTCGGCAGTCGCTGTGCTATACTGCCAGATTCTGGGGTCACTAATTCTAAGGGGAATAACTTAACTTTATTCTTAATTTCTTAGGGTTGCTGCCACCAGACCCACTCTGGGTAGTATGTAGCTCGCTAGGTAGCGGGCAGAGTGGACTAGGCATTGGGGTAGGTTTTTCATTGACCAGATCGATAAGGGAAAAGAAGCGTGAAACCATCACATGTCTTATATAATTTATTCCTTATAAAACTACTGTCACAAAAAATACAAGTGAGTTGGCCTTCCTCTGAAGAACAACGATGATTTTGGTTACCCTTCTTACAATATCACTCAACACGTCGGACTGATCTACCTGTATGGAATATAGCACCTTAGGTCATCATACATAGTAATACCATCTCACCTCCCTGTAGCACCAGCTCACCACACCTGTTATACTCCACAACTGCATGTATGGTACTCCTTGTAATTTCTAGGTACACATATCAGGCACTCTTTTCACACACCGTCCTTGGTGGGTAGAGACGAGGGCTACACCAAGAGTACTGTTTCTATGCCTGGTTTTATATCACTCCAAGTGACGACCGCAGAGTTTCTCAAACGTTTCCTTATTTATTCCTACTCATTTGGGGTGGTATGCTGGGAATCCACAGGTTCACAGTGGAATAGCATAGCTGGTAGTCACCTCACATGGTGGGACGCTCACAGAGATAATGGCCGACGCCCAGCAAGGTGCTCCGACCGCGTGGGACCTTAGGTGATGAGAGAACGGAGGATACTCAGAAATAATGCCTGATGGGCGGTTATCACACACCCTAACACATTACTATTTCACTTATACATCAGGCAAAGCTTTAACTGTAATAACTGCTATATAAGTCTCCTTTTTTTTAGGGCTGACTACAGCTCGATGAAGTTCACTGACCTTAGGTGATAAGAGAACGGAGGATACTGAGGGCAGCGCCCTGCCGATCCTCACTGCATAGGCCTACAGTTTCCAATCTTTAATTTGTACTTTTATTTCTTATGGTTCTCACCTGAACACTTTCCCTTATATTGTAACCTCATGTCTTATAAACACATATTTTAATCCTAAATTACACACTAAGGTAAGGTTCTGGCTTGCTAGTTCGTGGGTAAATTCAAGGCGGCACACACGAGGCGGGCACAAAGGACGCTACCTTGAAACAAAAGCTGAATGTTGATGGCGAGGGTATATCCACTTCACATAAAACTGTAATTAGGGATCATCCTCTCACACATTGCACTATTTGAACACAGCATAAGATTCTCTGATCTCTGTACATGTCGTGGGTATACATCACCCGAGGAGACGAGGTGTATTATGTTCACACCGATGCATACAAGATATTTCCTTTCACGTATAGTTTCTGGGTCACTCCCAAACACCTCACATAGTTCTGATACATTTATCCTTTTTCCAGATCATTGTTCTCATGCATTTTCATATGATATTTGTGGAAGTTATGTTCGCTATACGTTCACAGACGTAAATAATATGACCTTCAACCCACGATCCACACTTAGTCCTACAGTACACTAGTCCGGCTCAACTGGACATTCCCAATCATCTTATGGATACTTGGGTTCTCCTTAATGCTATGAATACATACGATTAATATTATATAACCGTACCTGGGTACAATTCAACAAATGATTCAGTAACATTGAGTAGGTGAGTTATCCTTTATCAATGTTTCCCGTTCTCTGGGATTCTACAAGCACGGTGGATTTGAATGTTATGTAGAATAATATGAATTAAAGGGGGTTTTTAGGAATGATAATGATGTGCGAAGTACAGTGCCAAACAGAGTGCTTTTGATAAGACCCAAAAAATTAAACAAACCCGCTTTCGTCG
>NW_024730717.1:0-5399 GCF_018991925.1 Homarus americanus
CCTGAAATCATCACATGGATTGCGGGGACCCCAGGAACCTTCATAGGGGCGGCAGGGCCCCTGCTACCCTCCCAGAAGCGGCGAGGGTACTAAGGATACTCCCAGGGGCGGTGGAGGCCCGCAGTACCTTTCCAGGTGTGACAGCGCCCCTAGGGACCCTCCCAGGGTCGGCGGGACCCGCTAAGACACGCCTAGGGACGGGAGGGGACCCTGGGACCACCTAGGGGTGGTGAGGGCCCTTGGGACATTCCAGGGGCCGCACTTCAAGGGGCCCTATAGCATACCTGGTCTTGCCTTGGTACATATTTTATATGTCCATCAGTTCCTTAAATGTGATTGGTGGACTAAAATATCTACCCACCAAATTACAGCCAATAGGAGAAGAGAGCAGTCAGTCAGCACAACACCCCAACTTATGTTTTCCTGTTGGATATTATTCTCCATTCCGTTTTTAAGTATGCGATAATACTGGAAATGTGATGATGGGCGATGTAGTTGCATCTCCCAACGCTCTAAATAACAGAAAAACAACTGCCCCCAGAGACCATACAGGGCTGACGCTCTTAGGGAACCACCCACGTGCGACAGGGAACCTCCTAGGAGTGGCCGGAGCCACTTGGGACCTGCCTAGGGGCAGCAGAGGCCCGAGGGACCCACCCAGAGGCAGCCAGGGACCTTGGTCTTATCCAGATAAGGTGGTGCCCCCTGGGACCCTCCAGGTGCGTCGGTGACCCTTCCAAAGATGGCTGGGACTCATTGGACCCTCCCATGGACGGCGGCCCCCACTGGAATCATCGCATGGATTGCGGGGGCCCCAGGAAACCTCATAGGGGCGGCAGGGCCCCTGCAACAACTCCGAGAAGCGACGATTGTACTAAGGACCCTCCCAGGGGCGGTGGAGGCCCGCAGTACCTTTCCAGGTGTGACAGCGCCACTAGGGACCCTCCTAGGGTAGGCGGGACCCACTGAGACACTCCCAGGGAGGGGAGGGGGCCCTGGGACCCTCCAGGAGCAGTGGGGCCCCTTGGGACACTAGAGGGACTGCATGTCCAGGGGCCCTATAGCATACCTGGTTGTGCCTAGGTATATATTTTATATGTCCATCAGTTCCTTAAATGTGATTGGTGGACTAAAATATCTACCCACCAAATTACAGCCAATACCATAGCGGTGGCCCCTTCAGGGGCCCTTCAGAGGTGGTGTCTCCCCCAGGGTACCTCTTTGGGGCGACACTGCCCACATGGACCCTGCCAGGAGTTGGAGCGCCCCTATGGGCCCTCCTAGGGCCCGCGGCGCTGCTGTGCGCCCTGCTAGTGGCAGTGGGTTCCTTTCCAGGGGCAGCAGGGTCTCTGCCAGGGGCGACGGCGCCCCCAGGGGCTCTTCCACATGCGGCATCGCCCCAAAAACTTAATAGTTTTGGCGTACATTTTGCATTCGTCCAGTAATCCCTTACTTAACTGTGATTGGTGGAGCAAGATGTAACGTCATCAACATACAGCCAATAGGAGAATAGAGCAATCAGTCAGCACAACACCCCAACTTATGCTTTGCTGTTGGATATTTATTCTCGTTTCACTATTTAAATTCTGGGAGATATGACGTAAAATAAATACACCGCCCATCGTATTTTCAGTATTATCGCAACCTGAACAATGAAAAGGAGAATAAATATAGCAAACTTAGAAATTTGAGATATTCAGCTGCTAATTATTCTTTGTTTTCACACGACAACAATTTGCGTTCCTCTTCCACCAATCACAGTTAAGTAAGAGATTACTGGAAGAATGCTATCCATTGTTTTGGGGCGCCGCCTCCCCTAGGAGGATCTATTATAATCCACAGGCCTGGGCAGGGTCCCTGGAAGCAGTGGCCCCCCATAAAGAGGCCTGGGGAGAGCCACCGCCTCTGGAAGGGCCCCCGAAGGCGCCACACCGCTGGCAGGGCCTCTGGGAGCACCACGGTCCCTAGGAACGTATCTGGAGGCGCCCCGGTCCTTGGAAAACCCCTGGGGTCAGCGCTGTCCCTGTGAGGGCCCCTCGGATCGCCAGCGCCCCTAGCAGGGCCCATGTGGGCGCCCCCGTGTCTGTGAGGGTCCGTAGGAGCGTTGCCGTCCCTGAGAGGCCCATGGAAACTCGGCTGTTTCTGGAGGAGCCCCTGAGAACGCCGCTTTCCCTGAGAAAGCCTCTAGGATTGCCGTTGTCCCTAAGAGCGCCCGTGTTGGATCCAGCGCCCCTGGTGGATCTAGCGCCCCTGACAGGTCCCATGGGGGCACCGCCGACCGATGAGAGGGCCCTGGGGGTGCCTCCGTGCCTGGCCTGGCTAAGTTACCCTCAGAGTGATAACGTCGATCCCAGGGTCCCTTACAGGGATGGAAGCGCCTTCAGGGGTGTTCCTAGGGACGGCGACATACCCAGGGGCTCTACCATAGCGGTGGCCCCTTCAGGGGCCCTTCAGAGGTGGTGTCTCCCCCAGGGTACCTCTTTGGGGCGACACTGCCCACATGGACCCTGCCAGGAGTTGGAGCGCCCCTATGGGCCCTCCCAGGGCCCGCGGCGCTGCTGTGCGCCCTGCTAGTGGCAGTGGGTTCCTTTCCAGGGGCAGCAGGGTCTCTGCCAGGGGCGACGGCGCCCCCAGGGGCCCTTCCACATGCGGCATCGCCCCAAAAACTTCATAGTTTTGTCGTACATTTTGCATTCGTCCAGTAATCCCTTACTTAACTGTGATTGGTGGAGAAAGATGTAACGTCATCAACATACAGCCAATAGGAGAATAGAGCAATCAGTCAGCACAACACCCCAACTTATGCTTTGCTGTTGGATATTTATTCTCGTTTCACTATTTAAATTCTGGGAGATATGACGTAAAATAAATACACCGCCCATCGCATTTTCAGTATTATCGCAACCTGAACAATGAAAAGGAGAATATATATCCAACAGCAAAACATAAGTTGGGGTGTTGTGCTAATTGATTGCTTTGTTTTCCTTTTGGCTGTAATTTGATGACGTTTCCTCTTATTCCACCAATCACAGTTAAGTAAGAGATTACTGGAAGAATGCATTATGTACGACACCACTATCCATTGTTTTGGGGCGCCGCCTCCCCTAGGAGGATCTATTATAATCCACAGGCCTTGGCAGGGTCCCTGGAAGCAGTGGGCCCCCATAAAGAGGCCTGGGGAGAGCCACCGCCTCTGGAAGGGCCCCCGAAGGCGCCACACCGCTGGCAGGGCCTCTGGGAGCACCACGGTCCCTAGGAACGTATCTGGAGGCGCCCCGGTCCCTGGAAAACCGCTGGGGTCAGCGCTGTCCCTGTGAGGGCCCCTCGAGTCGCCAGCGCCCCCAGCAGGGCCCATGGGGGCGCCCCCGTTTCTGTGAGGGTCCCTAGGAGCGTTGCCGTCCCTGAGAGGAACATGGAAACTCGGCTGTTTCTGGAGGAGCCCCTGAGAAAGCCTCTAGGATTGCCGTTGTCCCTAAGAGCGCCCGTGTTGGATCCAGCGCCCCTGGTGGATCTAGCGCCCCTGACAGGTCCCCTGGGGGCACCGCCGACCGTTGAGAGGGCCCTGGGGGTGCCCCCGTGGCTGGCCTGGCTAAGTTACCCTCAGAGTGATAACGTCGATCCCAGGGTCCCTTACAGGGATGGAAGCGCCTTCAGGGGTGTTCCTAGGGACGGCGACGTACCCAGGGGCTCTACCATAGCGGTGGCCCCTTCAGGGGCCCTTCAGAGGTGGTGTCTCCCCCAGGGTACCTCTTTGGGGCGACACTGCTCACATGGACCCTGCCAGGAGTTGCAGCGCCCCTATGGGCCCTCCCAGGGCCTGCGGCGCTGCTGTGCGCCCTGCTAGTTGCAGTGGGTTCCTTTCCAGGGGCAGTAGGGTCTCTGCCAGGAGCGACGGCGCCCCCAGGGGCCCTTCCACATGCGGCATCGCCCCAAAAACTTCATAGTTTTGTCGTACATTTTGCATTCGTCCAGTAATCCCTTACTTAACTGTGATTGGTGGAGCAAGATGTAACGTCATCAACATACAGCCAATAGGAGAATAGAGCAATCAGTCAGCACAACACCCCAACTTATGCTTTGCTGTTGGATATTTATTCTCGTTTCATTATTTAAATTCTGGGAGATATGACGTAAAATAAATACACCGCCCATCGCATTTTCAGTATTATCGCAACCTGAACAATGAAAAGGAGAATATATATCCAACAGCAAAACATAAGTTGGGGTGTTGTGCTAATTGATTGCTTTGTTTTCCTTTTGGCTGTAATTTGATGACGTTTCCTCTTATTCCACCAATCACAGTTAAGTAAGAGATTACTGGAAGAATGCATTATGTACGACACCACTATCCATTGTTTTGGGGCGCCGCCTCCCCTAGGAGGATCTATTATAATCCACAGGCCTGGGCAGGGTCCCTGGAAGCAGTGGCCCCCCATAAAGAGGCCTGGGGAGAGCCACCGCCTCTGGAAGGGCCCCCGAAGGCGCCACACCGCTGGCAGGGCCTCTGGGAGCACCACGGTCCCTAGGAACGTATCTGGAGGCGCCCCGGTCCTTGGAAAACCCCTGGGGTCAGCGCTGTCCCTGTGAGGGCCCCTCGGATCGCCAGCGCCCCTAGCAGGGCCCATGTGGGCGCCCCCGTGTCTGTGAGGGTCCGTAGGAGCGTTGCCGTCCCTGAGAGGCCCATGGAAACTCGGCTGTTTCTGGAGGAGCCCCTGAGAAAACACTCCCCAGGATGCCGTTGTCCCTCAGAAGCCCGTGTTGGATCCAGCGCCCTGGTGAATCTAGCGCCCCCTGACAGGTCCCTAGGGTGTACCACTCCGACAATGAGGAAGGGCCTGGTGCCCCGTGGCTAGCCTGGCTAAGTTACCCTCAGTGTGCGTCAGTCCAAGGGTCCACTTGGGGATGGGGAGGCGCCTTCAGGGGTGTTCTGAGGTACAGCGACGTACCGAGGGGCTCTAAATCAGCAGTGGCGCTTTCTGGGGTCCTTCCAGAGGCGGTGTCTCCCCGAGGGACCCTCTATGGGGCGCCACTGCCCACAAGGACCCTGCCAGGGGCTGTGGTGCCCTTATGGGCCCTCCTAGAGCCCGCGGCGCTGCTATGGGCCCTGCTAGTGGCAATGGGTGCCTTTCCAGGGGCGGCAGGGTCTCTGCCAGGGGCGACAGCGCCCCCAGGGGCCCTTCCACATGCGGCATCTCCACAAAAACTTCACAGTTTTGTCGTATATTTTGCGTTCTTCCAGTAATTCCTTACTTAATTGTGATTGGTGGAGCAAGATGTAACGTCATCAACATACAGCCAATAGGAGAATAGAGCAATCAGTCAGCACAACACCCCAACTTATGCTTTGCTGTTGGATATTTATTCTCGTTTCACTATTAAAATTCTGGGAGATATGACGT
>NW_024730718.1:0-153278 GCF_018991925.1 Homarus americanus
GGGTAGGAGGGAGGAAGGGGAGGTGGTAGGGAAGGAGGAAGGGGAGGAGAAAGGAAGGAAGGTAGAGGAAGGAAGGGGGAGGTGGTAGGGGAGGTGGTAGGGGAGGTAGGGAAGGAGGAAGGGGAGGTGGTAGGGAAGGAGGAAGGGAGGTAGGGAAGGAAGGGGGAGGTAGGAAGGAAGGGGAGGTAGGGGAGGTAGGGGAGGTGGGTAGGGAAGGAGGAAGGGGAGGTGGTAGGGGAGGAGGAAGGGGAGGTGGTAGGGAAGGAGGAAGGGGAGGTGGTAGGGAAGGAGAAGGGGGAGGTAGGGGAAGGAGGAAGGGGAGGTGGTAGGGAAGAGGAAGGGGAGGTAGGGAAGGAGGAAGGGGAGGTGGTAGGGGAGGGTAGGGAAGGAGGAAGGGGAGGTAGGGGAAGGAGGAAGGGGAGGTAGGGGAAGGAGAAAGGGGAGGTGGTAGGGGAAGGAGGAAGGGGGAGGTAGGGAAGGAGGAAGGGGAGTGGTAGGGAAGGAGGAAGGGGGGAGTGGTAGGGAAGGAGAAGGGGGAGGGTAGGGAAGGAGGAAGGGGAGGTGGTAGGGAAGGAGAAGGAGGTGGTAGGGGAGGTGGTAGGGGAGGTAGTAGGGAAGGAGGAAGGGGAGGTGGTAGGGAAGGAGGAAGGGGAGGTGGTAGGGAAGGAGGAAGGGGAGGTGGTAGGGAAGGAGGAAGGGGAGGTGGTAGGAAGGAGGAAGGGGAGGTGGTAGGGAAGGAGGAAGGAGGTGGGTAGGGGGAGGTGGTAGGGAAGAGGGAAGGGGAGGAGGGGAAGGAGAAGGGGAGGTAGGGGAAGGAGGAAGGGGAGGTGGTAGGGAAGGAGGAAGGGGGAGGTAGGGGAAGGAGGAAGGGGAGGTGGAAGGGGAAGGTGGTAGGGAAGGAGGAAGGGGAGGTGGTAGGGGAAGGAGGAAGGGGGAGGTGGGGTAGGGGGAGGTGGGTAGGGAAGGAGGAAGGGGAGTGGAGGGAAGGAGGAAGGGGGAGGTAGAAGGAGGAAGGGGGAGGGTAGGGAAGGAGGAAGGGGAGGTGGTAGGGGAGGTAGGGAAGGAGGAAGGGGAGGTGGTAGGGGAGGTGGTAGGGAAGGAGGAAGGGGAGAGGGAAGGAGAAGGGGAGGTGGTAGGGAAGGAGGAAGGGAGGTGGTAGGGAAGGAGGAAGGGAGGTGGTAGGGAAGGAGGAAGGGGAGGTAGAAAGGAGGAAAGGGGAGGTAGGGGAGGTGGTAGGGGAAGGAGGAAGGGGGGAGGAGGAGGGGAAGGGAGGAAGGAGGTAGGGAAGGAGGGAAGGGGGAGGTAGAGGGGAAGGAGGAAGGGGAGGTGGTAGGGGAGGTAGGGGAAGGAGGAAGTGAGGGTAGGGAAGGAGGAAGGGAAGGTAGGGGAAGGAGGAAGGGGAGGTGGTAGGGGAAGGAGGAAGGGGGAGGGTAGGGAAGGAGGAAGGGGGAGGGTAGGGGAAGGAAGAGGAGGTGGTAGGAAGGAGGAAGGGGAGGTGGGTAGGGGAGGTGGTAGGAAGGAGGAAGGGGGAGGTAGTAGGGAAGGAGGAAGGGGAGGGGAAGGAGGAAGGGGAGTGGTAGGGAAGGAGGAAGGGGGAGGTGGTAGGGGGAGGTGGTAGGGAAGGAGGAAGGGAGGTGGTAGGAAGGAAGGGGGGAGGTGGTAGGAAGGGGAGAGGGGAGGGTGGTAGGGGGGGGAGGAGGTGGTAGGGAAGGGGAGGGGGGGAGGTGGTAGGGGGGTGAGGTGAGGAAGAGGAGGAAGGGGGGAGGTGGTAGGGGAGGTGGTAGGGAAGGAGGAAGGGGGAGGTGGTAGGGGGGGAGGTGGTAGGGAAGGAGGAAGGGGGAAGTGGTAGGGAAGGAGGGAAGGGGAGGTGGTAGGGAAGGAAGGGGGAGGTGGTAGGGGAAGGAGGGGAGAGGTGGTAGGGGAAGAGGAGGAGGAAGGGGGAGGAGGGGGAGGTAGGAAGGAGAGAGTGGTAGGGAAGGAGGAGGGGGAGGTGGTAGGGAAGGGTGGTAGGGAAGGAGGAAGAGGAGGTGGTAGGGAAGGAAGGGGAGGTGGTAGGGAAGGAGAGAGGGAGGTGTGGGGAAGGAGGAAGGGGGAGGTGGTAGGGAGGTGGTAGGGAAGGAGGAAGAAGTGGTAGGGAAGGAGGAAGAAGTGGTAGGGAAGGAGGAAGGGGAGGTGGTAGGGGGGAGGTGGAGGGGGAAGGGAGGAGGAAGGGGGAGGTGGTAGGGAAGGAGGAAGGGAAGTGGTAGGGAAGGAGGGAAGGGGAGGTGGTAGGGAAGGAGGAAGGGGAGGTGGTAGGGAGGAGGAAGGGGGAGGTGGTGGGGAAGGAGGAAGAGGGGGGTGGTAGGGAAGGAGGAGGGGGAGGTGGTAGGGAAGGAGGAAGAGGGGGAGGTGGTAGGGAAGAGGAGGAAGGGGGAGGTGGTAGGGAAGGAGGAAGGGGGAGGTGGTAGGGAGGAGAGGTGGTAGGGAAGGAGGAAGGGGGAGGGTAGGGGAAGGAGGGGGAGGTGGTAGGGGAAGGAGAGGGGGAGGTGGTAGGGGAGGTGGTAGGGAAGGAGGGAAGGGGGAGGGTGGTAGGGGGAAGGAGGAAGGGGGGAGGTGGTAGGGAAGGAGAAGTGGTAGGGGAAGGGAGGAAGGGAGGGTGGTAGGGAAGGGAGGGAAGGGGAGGTGGAAGGGGAAGGAGGAAGAGTGGCAGGGAAGGAAGAAGTGGTAGGGAAGGAGGAAGAGTGGTAGGGAAGGAGGAAGAGTGGTAAGGAGGAGAGGGACCTTGTCTCATTATAGACGTGTGCCGGAAACCTTGTGTTTTTTCCATATGCCGAGTCTCAGAAGGTCTCCCTCTCCCTCTCTCCTTCCTTATACATATCTCTCTCTCTCTCTTCCTTATACTGATAACTCTCTCACTCCTTATACTAATATCTCTTTCTCTCTCTCCTATACTGATCTCTCTCTCCTTATACTGGTATCTATCTCTCTCCTTTATACTGACATATCTCTCCTTCCTTATACTGCTCTCTCCTTCCTTATACTCCTCTCTCCCTCATACCCTCTCCCTTCCTCATACTGCTCTCTCTCCTTTCTTATAATGAATCTCTCTTCCTTACACTTATATGTCTCCTCCTATACAATCTCTTTCTCTCCTTCCTCATACCAATATCATTCTAACTCACCAGCATTCCTCTCCAATACGCCTCTATATTTATATGTATATCTCTCTCCTTTATACTGCCTCTCTCCTTCCTTATACTGCCTCATCTCTCTCCTCCTTATACTTTCTCTCCTTCCATATACTGCCTCTTATCTCCCTTATACTTTTCTCTCCTTCCTATACTGCTCTATCTTTCTCCCTCCTTATACTTTTCTCTCCTTCCTATACTGCTCTATCTCTCTCCCTCCTTATACTTTTCTCTCCTTCCTTATGCTGCTCTATCTCTCTCCCTCTTTATACTGCTCTCTCTCCTTTATACTGATATCTCTCTCTCCCTCCTTACACTTTTCTCTCTTCTTCCTTATACTGCTCCTCTCTCTTTCCTTATACTGCTCTTTCTCTCTCTCTCTCTCTCTCTCTCTCTAAATAGATCAGGAGGAACTGTACTTTCCTTTCAGACAGATGTAGATAAGACTGATCATTAATGGTTTACAGATGAAGGTAAAAGACCAAAGTTACCATGGATGAAAATGAACAGTATACAATGTACAGTCACTCAACTATCTATATAAAATTGTCTTGAAAAAAATATGACAAACGGACGAAGGATTTTGGCAACCCTACCGAGACAACAGGAGTCGTAGTGTTCACTCTAAAATTCATCGATCACCCCAAGTAGTGATAGTTTTTTGAGTGACTACAACTAAGGAACCATGCAATAAAATCCCTTGGAAGAACAGGGACAGAATATACAATGTACAATTATGAATAAATGTCAATATTCCAGGTCTAGAGAACTACGTTGAAACAGATGAACACTTAGGTACAGTTAGAGAACACGTCAACAATATCTGAGGCGCTATGGATGCTGTCGATACATACTACCTCACCAGGAAGCTATATAGTGGAGGACTCTCAGAAGGAACACCATGAAGCCTTCCTTACCTACCAAGAGCCATCTGATCAAGAGTGGCTGGCTATATTAGCCTTGGGGGACAGGTAGCAAGAGGGTGGTTGATCAGGTAGGCACCCCCTCCTGCCTCTAGTCTTCTTCACCTCCCCCTTTCTTTCTCTACACACACACACACACAAGGAGGAGGGGGGTCAAGCTGAGGAGGCGGCCCCGGGGTCGTCTCCAGGTATAACCAAGGTAAGGAGGAAGACATTAAATGGCAATATAATACTACTGATGATCTTCCTCTTCCCAATATGGTGTACTATAGCCATGAGTTATTACAAGTGATCAGCTTTTATATCCACAGTCGAAAATATTTTGTTTTGATGTTCTAGTAAGTTATAATGAAGACTAAATAACAATAAGAGTCTCTACTGTACACGGAAATATTCCTTGTTCTCCGGCAGTCAATCGATAGTCTAGCGAAGTCACACCAGGAGTCCTCATGATAGCGTTATACAGGAGGTACTTGGTAATAATAATAATAATAATAATAATAATAATAATAATAATAATAATAATAATAATAATAATACCAGTAATAATAATAATAATAATAATAATAATAATAATGGTAATAATAATAATAATAATAATAATAATAATATAATAATAATAATAAATACCAATAATAATAATAATAATAATAATAAGGTTAATAATAACAATAATAATAATAATAATGATAATAATAATAATAACACCAGTAATAATAATTAATAATAATAATAATAATAATAATTAATAATAATAATAATAATAATTCATAATAATAATAATAATAATTAACGGTATTAATAATAATAATAATAAATAATAATAACAATAATAATAATAATAATAATAATAATAATAATAATTAATAATTAGCAATAATAATTAATAATATTATCAATAATAATAATAATAACACTATCTTATAATAATTAATAATAATAATAATAATAATAATAATAATAATAATAATTCAGTAATAATAATAATAATAATAAATTAAGTAATAATAATAATAATCATCAATAATAATAACAATAATGAAGAATATAAGAATTAATAACAATAATAATAATAATTAACCAGCAATATCAATAATAATAATAATAATAATATTATAATAATTAATGTTCAGTAATAATAATGTCATTATCATTAATAATAATAATAATAATAATAATAATAATAATAATAATACTAATAATAATATAACTATGGCTATAATAATAATAATAATAATAATTAATATAACTATGGGCTATATAATAATAATAATAATAATAATAATAATAATAATAATAATAATAATTAATAATTCAGTAATAATAATAATAATATTAATAATAATAATAATAATAATACTAATACCAGTAATAATAATAATAATAATAATAATAATAATAATAATAATAATACCAGTAATAATAATAATAATAATAATGGTAATAATAATAATAATAATAATAATAATAATACCAACAATAATAATAATAATAATAATAATAATAATAATAATAATAATACCAATAACAATAATAATAATAATAATAATACCAGTAATAATAATAATAATAATAATAATAATAATAATAATAATAATACCAATAACAATAATAATAATAATAATAATACCAGTAATAATAATAATAATAATAATAATAATAATAATAATAATAATAGTTATTTAGTAAACTCCTCATTTAAGTTTAAAATTAGTTTGGCATGTATTTAAACAATGCAGGTATACATTTTAGTATGTGTATAGACAATACAAGTGTACAGGACATAGACCGTGGAGGTATACAGTTTCTAATGTAGCTAATCAGTGCAGGTATACAACAGTAAGGTAATTTGACCAAGGATTACTGACAAAGCCTCAGATGTTAATTTCCAGTTGATGAACAACAAGTACTGACTCGCGGCCTCTTCCTGGTAGTTAAGGCGACAGATCTACCCTCATTAAGTTTTTGTCAGCCGGCAATACTTTACCAACTTTGAGGTTCCAAATAAGGAATTTACGAGTCACATTTTTATGCCAGGCCATGATCGTGCAAGAGGCATATAATGTTACCCTTATCCACCCGTCCGTCAGTCTGACCAAGCTATCTTCTTGTACACTGTTTGCCACAGACTGACACTTGATGTACACCAGTGTTTGATGTGCACTATACTGCCCTGTAATGGTCGGGACACCCACCTGGCTGTGCACTAAATTGGTCATGTGATTACTACAACAGCATATCAAACTAGGTCACTGTGACCTGCAGTTTAGCACTTCTTGACCTTTAAGCGTTTAAGTCATCACAGGGTACTCCATGTATTACTAACCCATTGTTAGAGCACTGAGGCCTGGCCGGTCACAGGAACAAGAGCCGGGTGAGGTTATGAGAGCGTTACATACATGTGTGTTCAATGAATGTACTGAATATTATAGTTTTTATTAATGTCTGTTGAAGCATCTGAGGCTGGTGTTAAGATGTGTTATGTTACCCGCTTGAAATAGCGGGAAACACAACAAACTTATGGTGGGTCAGTCGTGTATGGGAGCTGCGTCACACTGTTGTGGTGCTACCCGACTTCATAAATGAGTCGACCTTATAAAAGTTCTGGCATTTATTTCATCACAACTTGTAGATATCTCCTCTTTGGTGGACACAAACTAGCCTGGTCTGACCCCAGTTGACCTAACTTAACTTACGTTAAGTGTAAATCAATATTTCCAATTATCCACGCGAATATTTTATTAAAATATTCATACAATTGTCTTTGGTTGTCATTTGACGTCACCTGCACAGAGTATAAATCTTGGGGTTGTGTTTCCCTCTACATCTTGTACATTACAATTAACCCCCCTTACCCGTCATCCACGTATGCCACCGCAGTAGTGTCGGAAGGTTGAGCCGCTCTGACCTTCCCTTGTGTGGTAATTCTTTTGAAACCAGGTACTTGCTCTCTCAGTCGCTCTCCTCTGTGTATTCTCTGGCTAAAAATGTCCTTCAGGTGAGAAACCCAGATACGGTAAGTGTTTTCGAAATGTGGCCTCGCCAGAGCTTTATAATGCACAGCGTGCATGGATACGGAAGAAACAGAAAGGGCAGAGGTAAGCAAAGGGATCAGTGAAAGCCGACGAATTTAATAACCGGCTGCTTAGCAAAATTCATAATAATGTCTTGGAGGCTGGTGACGTCACACACGACAGCCTACACTTCTCAGGACGACCACAATCTTATCCAGAAACTAATCCCCCTCCCCCCCCCACCCCCCTAATGCCAACAAGAGACACATTTCACCAGGGTGTGGGCCCTTGTTCAGCGTCTGTAGTGAGGTAGTTAAAGGTATCGAGGTATGTCACACAGGTCTTGTTGCTATGTTGGCGCGGCCGACCACCTGCTGCAGCGATGGGTAACAGCACAAAGGTCAGTCGGTCACGACAAGTGTTTCCTGAAGAAAAAAAATATATACAATTTTTCTTGACTCGAGGAAACCCTGTACCTTACCGGAGGAAGTGTAGGAGAGGGGACGGTGAAAGGAGTTGAGAAGGAAGGAAAGGACAAAAAGAAGAAAAATGAAGAGACGGAAGAAGGGAAAGAGAAGGAGGGAAGCAGAAGGAGGAAGAGATAAAGAAGGCATAATATGGGGGGGGGGGGCAAGGTGTAGAAAAAAGGAGGGGGTGGAAGGATGTAGTGAGGGAGGGAATGAGGTGGCGGGAGAGGAGGTGAGAGGTGGTGTAGGCCATGACACTGACCCTGGCAGACCACAAAATCTTTTCCCCAAACGATATGGCAATGGGGCTTGATTCTGGCGCACCTGATTTGGTTTTATGGAGTGACGTCACTTAGTCGTACCCACGCCACCAATCAGACAACACCTCGCTTGTTGCCTTGACCACCACTAGCACGGTGCCTTCCTCCACCTACTCTACCCTAAACAAGGTATAAGCAGGTCGTGTTTACCCATAAGTTACACCATAAGAATCAAACACGGTCAGTAACAGTTGTTCCCCTGGCATCAATAAGTCACTGGGAGAATAAAGTAGGCGAGTCTTCCACGGAGTTCTGAGTAAAATGAGAATTGGGCGTCGAGCGGCGGCCTTCCGGGATGTGTCATAATCCTGATAGGTCAGGTCCTGCCAGCGGTGGTGAGGCAGTCAGGGCCGCCCCCCGGGCCTCTCTCCAGTCACGCCCGCCAAGTGTTGACACACCAGCAGGAAGTGCCGCCACCATTTGGCATAAAGTGTTGACATTCTACCAGGAAGTGTAGGAGTGCTGAGTCTGCTGACACACTCCCGCAGTTACCCACAACTCAATGCACTCCCACAAACCTCCCACCGCCCTTCAACACAGACACCAACTAAACCTTCCTTGGTCTTTCCTATGCGAGATAAACGCCTCAGCCTGTTCCCAAGTGATCAGTGTCTTGGGAAGGTAAAATTTGTCACCATCGTTGCGATTAAAATTAGACAAGAAAATATTTCATAATCTCTCACTTCTATTAACAAACTATTCAGAAAAGAAATTCAACAAAATCAACAAACACTCAGCTCTCTCCTAACACTATTATCAGTAACAGTGCCGAGTGCGTGTGGACACCAGGGGAGAGGAAGGCATTTGGGGCCGCATAGTGATCACTATTCAGGGTGGCATTTGCTTGGGTTGGCCGCTCTGCAAGATGACCGTCCAACACGGATGCTGTTAAGAAGGGGAACTACTGTATATTTCATTCTAAATGGCCAAGGTGAGGCGGCAGGTGCGGAGTGTTATTACAGCCATAAAGGTGTAAACATGTGTCAGGTGATGGTGTGTTTTGTCTCACCCTCACCCACTAACTGGGTTCTTACTAAGTTAAAGTTCCATGACGTAACTGAGGATAAGACGCAGATAGGTACGGTAAGTAGTTAAGGATAGGGTAAAAATATTCATGGGTAGAAACAGAAAGTGGGAAAGATAAATGGAAGCAAATGCTGGTCCCTTGAAATTACAAAATTTGGAATAGAATCAACCCGAAAATATTTGAAGTGGAGGACCGTGGACGCCAACCCTTGAATACGATTACGGCACCTTGTTACTGTAGTTTGAACTATATTGTATGTAATAATAATGGCTGCTCTTCGTGTTCGAGGATGGCCGGCCCAAACCTTAAAAAAAAAAAACCTAGGCGTGAATTTGTTGAAGGCGTAGAAGCTGTCGCCAACACAACAACCACACCATAAGTCAACGAGTTGCATGGCCCAGTGTCAAGGAATAGTCCGAGAAGACCGGACAACTCGGTAACTGCACTGGCTAACCATTACCCCGGAACACGATCAGCAAATCGATTAACATCCAGGTTCCCAATTACTGCTGGGTAGACAGAGGCATAGACACCAACAGAAGACTCGAGAGGATTAAAGGAAGTCTTAAATAACATTTTCGTATGGGGAGAAAAATTACAATAAAAATTAATGTACAGAAACGAGTAAAGGGGAAGTAGCTATCAGCTGACTAACGCAGATTAAGAGATCTCAGAAAGAGAATTAGGGGCACTGACTAATATAGGGACCTAAACCAAGGCCTTATATCTAATACAGTAGTGTTAGTAACTGGAGAATAGAAGCTATTATATAACTTTACCTGGAGATAGTGAGACCGCACTTGGACTATGCTGTTAAGTTTTGGTCACCGTCATATGTAATGGATATACTCGTATATTCTCTTAAAAGTATTCAAAGAAGTATGGCGAAATTAATGCCGGGCATCAGGTAGAGTCACCCTCTACATGGAGGCAGATCAGGAAAACTAAACTGTCATTCTCTTTGGCGACGTAGAGTGAGGGGCGATATGATGTTAGTGTACAAATGAAGCACAGAGTTAAATAAAGGCAATATAAGTCAAACCTTCACACAAATCGTAACAATGGAAATGAAAAGAATTTAAACTTAGGAAAGACATAGAGTCCGGAAATAACAGTTGTAGATGACTGGGACAAGTTACCAAATAACACCATTAAGTCAGTCACGCTAGAAAGGTTTAAATATTGGTTGGAGAGGTGCACGAGTCATAGTGGTTAGGAGCTGCCTCACGTGGGCTAATATGTCTACCGTGTCATTTATTCTACTGTGAGCAACTTTTGGACTTGCTGGCTGAGGTAGAAGCAAAACTTGTGAACGGTACTTAAAGACCCTGACTGGTCGTGTATGTTAAGCCACTGGTCGTGTATGTTAAGCTACTGGTCGTGTATGTTAAGCTACTGGTCGTGTATGTTAAGCTACTGGTCGTGTATGTTAAGCTACAGGTCGTGTATGTTAAGCTACAGGTCGTGTATGTTAAGCTACTGGTCGTGTATGTTAAGCTACTGGTCGTGTATGTTAAGCTACTGGTCGTGTATGTTAAGCTACTGGTCGTGAATGCTAAGCTACTGGTCGTGTATGTTAAGCTACTGGTCGTGTATGTTAAGCTACTGGTCGTGTATGTTAAGCTACTGGTCGTGTATGTTAAGATGGTAATCAGTTAATGATACAATGTAAGAGACGTGTAGTGGGAGAATCACAATTAGGAGTGTTCCCCCGGGGTCAGACACAGATTTTTATCCCACCTGAGAGAGATAGACTTTACACTGGTGTTTTGGAAGTCTGGGTCTTACCTTTACCAATATGAACACGACTTACAGGTAACAGATGACATCAACACCTGTGAGCAGAGGTCTTGTATTTTTTTTTTGTGGCTGACGAAATTAAAGTGGATACGATGCAATGTCTGTCTATGTCTCAATGGGTACATTACAGTATATATTGAGACACATATAATTTCACTCGAACGCTCAAAGTCAGATGATTTGGAAACTGCTGTCCTGTGTGTGTGTGTGTGTGTGTGTGTGTGTGTGTGTGTGTGTGTGTGTGTGTGTGTGTATGTGTGTGTGTGGGCTTGGGTGTGTGTGTGGGCTTGGGTGTGGGCTGTGTGTGTGTGTGTGTGTGTGTGTGTGTGTGTGTGTGTGTGTGTGTGTGTGTGTGTGTGTGTGTGTGTGTGTGTGTGTGTGTGTGTGTGTGTTCTGCCTTAAAATTATTACCGCCTTTTGTTCTCTTCGTGCTCTGTAAGAAAATCACTTGTTTTCCTCCAAATTAATAATTATCATAAGTTTATTTGGCATTATCATTCGCATTTCTCGGTTTGTTATCACCATCTGAGAGACCCGGTGTGAAATCCGTCTAATTCAGTCGTCTCACCGCCACCTTCCTCTCTGCGTTTTTTTTTAGTTTAAAAAATTTATTGACAAAGCTTGTAGTACAGTTTGTCTATTCTGAGTAATTCAGTCAGGTCTTGACACTGAGGGTGGTATCACTTCTCACTGCCACGCAGGACAGAGGTTCATACACAAAGAAATACATCATATTCATTAACAGTATATATAGGTCATATTCATGTGGGTAATGTCACTGTTCACTGCCATGCAGGACAGAGGTTCGTACACAAAGAAAAACATCATATTCAGTAGCAGTATATATAGGTCAGTGGTTCACATGCATTGGACGTCATATTCTAATTGAAAACTAATCAGTGTGGGCTAGCAAATTTGGGATAAACAGCAAGAATGTCCTCAAGCACTCCCGATTCAATGTAGTAATTACATAGTTCATGATACAATAAGTCAGGTGGCCTGAAGTCTTTGACGTGTCACATTCAATATTATAGTGTTCAAGTGTATGCTTTAGAGGTTTATCAAAAAGTTTACATGCTGAGTGTTCCGGTATGGGTACAGCGTTACTAACCTGCCAGATGTGTCTGTATCCTAGCCTAATTCTGGCCACGACTACATCACATTGTCTGGTTCTGTCCTTAAGCTGGCCATACCGGTACCTCTTGTCACAAAATTTGTCATATTTGCTAATGCTACAACTGTCAGGTCTCTATGAATTTCTCACTTCTTCTAGATCAGAGTTCATGATTCTGACTTGAATGTTTTTAATTACAGCATTGGACAGGCCAAGGTCACGGTCAACATTTTCTTTCTTACATGCCTCATTGGCCAGTCTATCAGCACGGTCATGATACCTGATTCCAACATGGGATGGAATCCACACAAATTCGATAAGAAAGTTGTTCTCATTGGTAGTTATCACATCCTTTTAATATCACATACAACTTTAGACATAGAGCCTGACGGACTGTTCATTGATTTCAAAGCACTTTGAGTCACAGAACATCACCCCACCTCCATTTTCTTTACGGTAGTCTGTGGCTAAGTAGATTCCAGTTAGTTCAGTTTGTGTTGTGCTGGCCCAGTTGTTCAGCCTTTACTTGTTTGACACTATCATCTCTTTTTCTTTATATATTACAATTCCACAGCCTGTTCTACCTGTGTTTGTCTGCACAGAACCATCAGTAAAAGCATAACATTCACTTGATTTAATACTCTCTATGTGTCTGTTAATAGTTTCTAGTGTGACACATCTCATCACATCGGTGTTTAACATTTGCTTACAACCAACAGGAGTGTAATTAATAGGAACTGATATATCCAGCCAAGGAGGAATGGCATTAATGGGTTCGTCTGGGGTGATTGGAACATTCAGTTTCAAGAGATCTGCAACACTTTTATGAAGCCACGCCCCAAAGAGAGTCTTTTGTGGAAGGTTAGCAAGATAGTCGGGATTACTTAATAGAACATCAACTCACTTTGAGCTGTAGTTTGGGGACCATTGTTCTTCAAAACTTTGACACAAAACATGGTATTAAGTAGAGCTATCCTCTCAGATAGGGAGGGCAGTCCGAGCTCTTTCCTCATGTTTACAATTCTGGTTGATTTTGGGCAACCTAGAATGATGCTCATGGCTTCATTTTGCACTACCTCAAGGCTGTTGAGTTGTTTAGGCGGAATAGTCACAAGATGGAGAGCATGATAGTCAACTACAGAACGAATGAAGTGAAGATACAAAGTACGAGCATAGGTGACGTTAATTCCATAGCCCATGCCAACAAGGGTTCTCAGGGGTTTAATGCGCTGCATTAGTTTGGTACGAAGGTTGCCGACAAAGTTTGCATCATTCACACAAATTTCAAGATATTTATATGAGCAACATAGTTCCAAGGGCATGCTGTTAATGTTAAAGCCAAGAGGCAGAGGGTGAGCAGGACGAGGATTGAGGACCCTCGTCTTGTCAACAAATATTATGAGACCACATTCCAAAGTCCTCCGAGCAAATATATCCAGCAAGGCTTGGAGCCTGAGCTTGGTCTGTGTCATAATGCAGATATCATCAGCATAGCATATTACAGCCTCGTTTGGCTGAACTGGAATGTCAGCAATAAGCTTGTGCATCAGTATATTAAAGAGCATAGGACTTGACACTCCTCCCTGAGGCGTGCCAAGCTCAAATGATCTCATTCTGGCACTTTTAACTCCCCTAAACAAAACACTGGCATACCTGTTGGACAGATAGCCCTTTATCCATGTCAGGTTACCTTGGATGCCAAAATTAGCTAGTTGCTCAAGTATAATGTCCCTATTAGCTACATCAAAGGCTGATTTAAGGTCTATGAAGGCTGTTTGTGTCTTATCTTTTGAGTGAACAAGATATTCTGCAAAGCATGTCTGTGTGCTACGCCCGGGCATGAACCCGTACAGAATAGGGGCCAATTTGTCTTTGACTTGAAGCATGAGACGGTTGAGAACAACTCTTTCAAGGACTTTACACATACAGGATGTGAGTGAAATTGGCCTGAAGTTTGGGGAGTTAGCCTGGTACTAGGATTGGTACTATGTTTCCATGAGTCCATGTCTTAGGCAGAATAACCTGTGTGAGGCTCATTTGATACAGGTCAAGCAGTGGATGGTTAGGGATCTCATTCAACAAACTCAGGGTGTTATAGGTTATACCATCTTCACCGGGGGAGGATGATTCAATTTTTATTAGTGCTGTTGTTAGTTCGTGGTGCGTTATAGGAAACTGGTCGGTAAGGTCTGGTGAGGAACAGGCTATTTCAATATTGAAACCCCTATTAATGTGTGTGGTTTTAAGATATTGCTGTATGTCAGGAGGCAGGGAAGTGATTTGTGACACACTAGACCATTGGTCTAATAGCATGTCAGCATATTCTGCAGGGCTGTGATGAAGCTGGACTGGGGTGGGTGACTTGGTAATGGCTCTAATTTTGTTACACACTTCTGCTAGAGTGGGTGTTCTATTAATCCCTTGTAAGAATTGTTCCCAATAGGTGTTTCTCACCTGACCTTTGAGTTCACGAAATTCTCTGTTAGCTTTGAGGAATGCCAGGAGGTTATCACTAGTTTTATTTTGCTTATAAGTGTTGGCAAGGTGTTCTACCTTCTCTCCTTCTTTGGTGAGGATGGGGTCATGTGTCCACAGAGGTGGTTTAGTGCTGCCCCCCTTCCTCCTTGACTTAACCCAGGTGGTATAATATGTGGTAATGACATTTACAAGATCACAGCAAAATTCATCCACTGACCCTGTCCTCCACTAATCTTTAACTTCCCTACTTATTAAACCAATGGCCTTACACTTGTACTGTATTAGGTTACTCCTCTGAACCACAACTGCCAACCACACTGCAACCTGAGGCGTTTTCCTGCTTCTTTAACCCCACCCCCTCTCGTTGTCCCTGATGAGTTTGTCCTTCATTGTCCAGTGTCAATACAAGAGGAAGCTGGAGAGACATGGAGATAACCAGTCGTATTGAGAAGGGTGACACTAGCTAACACACTTCTCATTAGACGCAGTATATGCCTCTGTGACACCAACACAGGTATGTGGTGTTGTATAGCTGGCAGAAACCTCTTGTAAACACGGTCTTATCCCCCCCCCCAAAAAAAAAAACACGCACACACAAAAAACAAACACCACTGACAAGATCATATTTAGTTCCACATTACAATTACAAGGTTTTTGACTTGAAGGAAATACCATCACAACCTGCAACTTTTTAGGATTACAACTTTTATCAAACAGTTGTCTACATACCGGTGGTGGTGTTGTTCAAACTGTGGCCAAAAACAACAACAAAAACGAGACTACCAACTGCAGGTTTCATAAAACGTTTTTAACACCAACACACACACACACACACACCTGGAGGGCCTCGTGTGTCAAATAACTGTACCAGCTGACAAGTGACCCCCCCCCCCCCACAAGTGTTTTAACATCGTGATCACCTCCCTCAACACCATGACTTAGGTCTCTGGCGTGACTTTACCTGAAGATAAATAGTGCTACTTTATCACTAATATTTATAGTGTTTTCTCAACAAAATTCCCCTACTCATCACACTGCCGACAAGACATGATACTGACAGCTTCTGTCCTCTTGTTTCACCTTAATACAACCTTATTATATTAATGTATATCAACGCCACTGTAAAATATGTATATACTTATAATATGAATATAAATTATAAAATATATAAAATATATAAATAACGAAGTGATAACCGTGGTAACATTCGCATATGGTCTCATTAACACTGTTATGTGCAGTACTATTTCAGATGATACTAAATGTTACGTAATACTTATACTTCCTTCAGATAAATGCACAGTATACGAGTATATCAGGTGCCTTCAAGAGAACTCATGCTCTCGACTGGCTCAGCCATGCCAATATTGTTATTATTATTATCATCTATCTCCTAGCCTATGGACCCTGGTTTGATCCCGAGGCACTCCCAGTTGACAAAGCTGTAAATGCGTACCTAACTTTACAGTTGGGGAAGTGAAATCGGGAGTGTGCTGTGCTGGCCACGCTGCCCCCATCTGCACCAAAGGCTCAGAGTCCCTCGTCAACCCTATGAGACCCACCTTCAGATTTACCACCACCCGCGTGTACTGTCAACACCTCTGTCTCATTATCTACAGTAGGTTGTCTCAGGTTGTCTTGTTTTTGAGTGTTCCGTTACCGAAGATGGAGTGACATTGTTTTACCTGATTATTATTACTCACAAAATTACTCACTGCTTGATTGATCTCGATATAATTTGGTGGAATGATTTCAAGCAGCGACTGAGATCTGTTGGTGAAGTTCCTGTGTCGCTACACAGTATAACTTGATGCCAAAACACTCAAGCCAAAAGCCGGTGACTACTTTTGTGTTCCCTATGCAATTAGTAAGTCATTTTAACCTATTCACACACAGGAGTTAACATTTGAAAACAAAAAATATATTAACTTAAAATAACACTTTTATTACTTTATTTATCATGTAAGAAGCTATAAGTTGTAATGTTAATATTTAATAGTGAGTGAACATGATGTATAACACTGATGCTTTGTTTTACAGCTAAATCAGGAGGTTAGGTTAGGCCTGTGTCATTGAGAATAACCCCACTGCCTGTGTCACTGTTACACTTGGCACCATCTCTTACCTTGACGCCTATGTTTGGCTGCCTCCCACACAGCGAATAAACGATAACAGTCAGCTGTTGATCCATCACTATCAGCTGATTTTCACAGACAGTTTGTTTCTTGAATCTGTCTTGGCTGACAACGTCTCTCACGTGCCATTATAATAGGCAGTCCAGTTATCCTCAATCTATCTATGTTGGGTAAAACATTAAACACATATTGTGTGAAACTTAAGGCTTCGTTACAATAACACACTGGAGCCGATACTCGCCAACAATAAACCTACGTTCTTGCTGGTCTGATACTGTACAGATGCCATTAAAGACGCTACAGTGCGCGGCAAAATAAAAACGCAAATCACAAGGATAACGAAAAGCATAATAGGTTTTTCTTGTATGAAGCTGCCATACATAAACACAAATTGTCAGTAATGTGGTAAGGTGGCGAGATGTTAGTCCCGACATTACGTCAGTGAAATGTCAAAGATTGAAAACCTTATCCAGGACTTAACTCGTGTACAGTATTGTTGTTAATATTTTGATGAAACTCCACAGTAATATGTGTCACAACTAGACCAAGAGCGGGAACACCACATTCAGATCTTTTATGTCAAAGGTCAAGGCTATAACTACGTGTTTTCTAAGGTTATGAGAAAGTTTCCCAAATCATTCATTACCTTATAGTCACCTGCTCACGATAACAACCACCCTAAGGTCACTATAATCCTCCAGTAAGCATCACCTCAGGTTGGTTATCGTACACTTGCTCATGACCTGGTCCCGGGTACCTGGTATATTGATGTTGAAACAGTTTATTTAGTAAAAAAAAAAATACAGAGTGGATAATAATAACAATATTAACATGGCTGAGCCAGTTGAGAGCTTGAGCTCTCTTGAAGGCACCTGATATATACTGTACATTTATCTCAAGGAAGTATTATGTAACATTTAGTCTCATCTGGAATAGTACAATATCATGGTAGTAGTAAGACTGTATCAGAATGTAACCACGGTTATCAATTATCTTTTAATTATTTTTTTTTATACATTTATTTTAGAATATATACACGAGTACCAGTGTTGGAGTCTATAATATTAGTATGCCAACGTTTTGTTCCTAGGAGAATTCATCAACACATTTACGTAGTTTGCTTGGTCGTACTACGGACGAGAGCTCTACGTTATGTCCAGCTCTCTGTCCCTGCTATAGCAGACGGGCCAGAGGCTCTACAACATACAGTCGAGAGACTGTAAGAGAGTGTGTCAATCTGATATGCATACGACCAACTGAGTGAAGAGACTTTATAAAGATAACATACCTATGGTCATCAATATTGCACTTCAACTATGTTGAACTTACACCTGTTCTCTTTATCTCCAGTTACACGAGAGAGAAATAAAATACTAGTTTGGAAACCGGGTTGTGGCTTCCCGAGTGGGGAATCCCGAGCTGGCAGTGTGGGTGTGTCGGCTAAGCCGGCCGCTGGCCAGACCTTGAGAGTGAGAAGGGCACAAAGCCTAGTCCTTCCCCTCGGGCACGGGGCCTCTCCATCTCCGTATATAGTACAAGGACACCATGGATATCTCTATACATGTCAAACTACGTGTGATATATCCAATCTTCAATATTCACTTAACCTTCTTTAACATAAGTTGAACGTCATTTGTCAACATTTACAGTAGACCTACATGTGAATGGTGATACGATGTTCTGTCTCCTCTACAGTATGTACACACATGTACAGGTGTGTTGTAACCCCGTACTGTGCCCCTCCCTTGCACATCTAGCTACGTCGCAGTACTGGTGTGGCGAGGGAACTGATTTATAGGACTGTTTCCTAGCCACATGAACAGGGGAGGAACGGTACTCAAACTATCCAACCAGGAGCGAACTCGTAACGATGGTTTTAAATTAGACAAATTTAGATTTAGGCGCGAGATAGATAAATATTGGTTTGGAAATAGAGTAGTGGACGACTGCCAAACCTCATCATTAACTCGAATACACAGGATAGCTTCAAACATAGGCTGGATGGATATATGAGCGATAGGGGTTGGGTGTAAATGGGACTGCCCGCTGCGGTTTCCTCCATTCTTATGTTCTTATGGTAGGGTGTAACAACACACCTGGAGGCGACTGTACGTACAAACTTCACCTATAACCATTAAGTGCCCTCACATATTTTTAAAGAGAGAAAGTTTGTAGGTGTATATATATATAGGTTAGTGTTAATACAACCTACAGTATACTGTACAACACTTGTCTCAGTACTGTGTTATACGTCTCACAGTGAGGACGGGTTGAGGCCTCTGACGTCACGCCTCATTGTTGAAATAACACTTCAACAACAAGTAGACCAAAGACGACGAAAACAATTAACTTAAATCATGAGGCTGTTTTAATAGTTGTCTATCAAAATTGTGTATTTTGAAATGAAATGCAGTATACACACACACACACACACACACACACACACACACACACACACACACACACACACACACACACACACACACACACACACACACAAAATAAAATCCGGGATGTCTGATGAATTACAGTATCAGTACAATTTGTCTGCAACAAAACGTGCTGTGCTATCTGTACTTCCTTATATCCGGAAACACCTAAAACCTAATGTTTAAAATCTGGTGATGACGCCGAGTGTCCACGTAGTTGATGGTAATATTCCTTCAGTAATGTAGAGGCACAGTACAAGTGTTGACGACACATGAGGTGTTCCATCACCACCAGCTGTTGACCTCAATGGCTGAACATCCTCCCAATTACTGCGAGGCCGAATAATGTCTCTCAACATTCTTCTCTTTTAATAGAATAATTGATCTTTAATCTAAAGGGATTAACTCGTCGTTTCTGAGAATTAAACTTGTGTAGCGGCCGCTGACACAACTCAGTGTTTACGTGTGCTGTTAACCAACTACTTGTGCAGTATATTTAACAACACTGCCAGCAGATGGACGGCCACACAACACATTCCTCAGCCTTGCATGTGATACCGTGCACGTTCTCTGGTGTTGGTAGTCACTCATGTGATGCTTCATCAAGATATATGAGCCGTCTCACCAATTATCCTCTGAACAGGGTTTCTGACATGTGGCCACATCAGTTGTGGCCTCGATGTTTGGCACACACTTCACTGTGGTGGCGTATTGTACGTTGCCTAGTGGCAGAGATGGGTTCAAGCACTCATAATCGTACTTAAGAATATTTCCATGTACTTGTACTAGTACTTAGGATTTGTAATATCTAATGTACTTATACTTTGCCCCACAGTACTTTAAAACCAAGTACATTTCAAGTACATATGTTCATGTATGTTTATAGATGCTTACAATGGGGCACATAACCCAGTAGATGGTGTTAGTACAGGACCACAGACATGAGCTAGTCCTCTCGCTTCATCAAGTACCAAATATCAAACATTATAACCATATTAACTTACCGTATACGCCGTAGGTTATGCATCAAAACAGTCTTGAATTAGTTGATAATATTAAAGAGGTAGATAGAAAATATGATTTGGAATCTTATTTTTGGGCAACGTTTGTCGTTCTATTACTGCAACTATGCTGTACTGAGGAACCACTGAAATGCTTTCTTTAATTTGGGCAACTTGTTAGGTTAGGTAGGAGCAAGAACAAGTAAACCCACCAGGTAGCAACAGGAACAAATTACAAGTTCAACAGGTAGCAGCAGGAACACAAGCACACACCAGTAACCTCTCTAACTAGTGAACGAACCCCAGCAAACAGACGGTGAGGGGGCGAGCCTAGAGACCCACCCGGCGATGCTCCTGCTGGTGGTGACACAGTGTACCTTTACCTGTACTTGACCTCGTTTAGTCTCCATACGATATAAAGCGTCGAGGGGGGATCTCCTTGGCCACGTGGGGAATGACGAGAGTTTCACACCTCCTTATATGGTGGGATTTTTAGAGCCTGGTTATAGCCGCCTGGGGATGTCGAAATCAATGGAGAAACAGAAGCTGTCACCCAGTGCGTGATGGGTCAATATGTTACAACCCCGAGCCATGATATTTTAAAGGCTCGTCGTTCAAAATCCCCGTCACCCTTACACCCCGAAATGCATATATAATGTAAGGACGCATCTAATATATTCATTTAAATTATAGCACAGAAGTGGGTATGTGTGGAGTATGAGACTGCCGTAACTTGTGTGTTGTATTAAACCTTACGTTGGTGGGTAAATAATGATGTATCAATATTTGAACGTCAAGGCCCAGGAGGCGTAGGTCACTGTCAGGAAACTGTCACCACTGTTTATAGTTTATTTCATATTAAAAACAAAGAGACGGTAACGCGTGGATCAAGAGACTGACATACGTATGGTATACACACACTCGCTCCAAAAAGTATCTTTACGATCTGGTGTGAGACAATATGACACAACGGACGAAGGATTTTAACAACCCTACCGAGACAACAGGAGTCGAGGTGTTCATTTTAACATTTATCGGCCCCCTGTACGTAAATGAACAGATTAAATGGGTCCTGGTCGTAATAGTCTTCAACTTAATATTAGGGTTAGGGTAGTCCTAAGTGGCAAAAGTCCTTTAGGTTAAGTAAGGTAACACTGCTGGGGCCCATTGAGACGAGAACCCAAGTGACCCGTGACCCTCTACAGCTGGCCTGGGTCACTGCTTTCAACCTTCGCTTACATTTATGTTTGATATTATTACCCTGAACTAATTTATATAAGGACGGACAGAAAAACTGACATACAGATACATTATATGGAACTGTAATATTTTAATAAACAAACTCCAAGAACGAGAAAGCTGTAGATGAAGACTGGGGCAGCACAGGTACTGCCTCTCACACGTGTTGTAGTTCCTTCATTATTTTGTTCATATATGATATTTTGATGGAGTATTCAACAGATTCTCTTTTGCATCATAATAATGTAGTGTGTTGACACCTTATTCTTATTGTGCTACACCTTGTTCAATAAATGTGAGGTTACAACACTGGTGCTCATACGACAATTATGTTGAGACGTCCTAAAAATATGGTTGACAATATATTTTACTGATACAGATTCAGATTGCCCACGAGGGGGCTAGTTTATTGGGCACTCCCTTACATCCTGTGCAAGGTGAAGCGCAGAAGCGTTTACAGCGCCCAACTGGGAAGCATGCGGAGTTCATGGTTGCCTTTCGGCTAATGCTGGCTGAAGGCGCCGCCAGTGCACCCTACTTATCTCGGGGCCTGGCTAAGCCTCGCGAGTCACAGACAGACGATAGCTCATGTGTTGTGCCTCGACGAGTGACAGTTCTGTGTGGAGTGTTGGCAGAGTTTCTGGATACAAAGGAGCTCTCTTCTTCCCCATTTGCTTTACTTGTAACCATCTGCGAGCAACAAGCGTACGTGGGCTATTTATACTAGTACTACTACTACTACTAATAATAATAATAATAATAATAATAATAATAATAATTAACGGTTTATTGAAAAAAGGTACAGCATCCAAAAAGGTGAATACTGTATATACAATAAGTAGAAATGACTTACTGCATACAATAACATGGGGGAGTGAGTTGTTTACTAAAGCTTTCATTACAGAGGAGGAACATGAAGTGAACATACAAATTACTGTTTACAGTGGATGGCAGGGGCTGTTTTCTTGCCCTTCTGTGTGAGGTCACATAGACCACGTGTGTGTGTGTGTGTGTGTGTGTGTGTGTGTGTGTGTGTGTGTGTATGTGTGTACAGTTTACTAGGCCGTGGCTCTAGGTGAAGTGTACAGTACATCACCTCTTCTTTTTCAATATCCCTAAGTTGCCTTTAAATACAGCTTAAGCTTGAGCCTCCTGTTACAGTTGTATTCAGTATGACACAGAGTGTACTGTAATATACCCAGACTAAGGTGTAGAGTGACAGATGCGCTGGCAGATCTTATCACAATCAAGTTATCACTGGTCACATAGTTGCTCAGGAAGAGTTGATACAGTACCTGTCATAAACTTAATGCTCATACACTCAATGATGAAAGATCAAATTTATGTAAACCAAAAAGAAGGTGAACATCATCATCAGTAGTGCTACTAACAATACTGTACTGCAAGTACTAAATTCAGTAATAATTCTGTCAACAATTATTGACACTGCACAAGAAACCTTTTTGCAAACATTAGCCCAGTCACTGGGATGATGGCGGTCTCTCATATGGTCAAATAAGAGCATTGGGTAAATGTCCAGTATGGATACCGCACAGTACAGTTCTTACTGGTTTGTCCAATGTAAAAAAAACATATATTGCTTAGAAGGAATCTTTTATTCGCATTCACACACACACTGCAGCTCAGAATCAAACAACATAAGTATAATATCAGAACTGCATCTGAAAGCAGTGCCTTGTTCGTTCATGTTAGGAATAATAATCACCCCATTGCTTGGGAAAAAAGCTTAGAAGTATTCAAATCATCTTGTGTCACAGAAAGACTTCTGGTTGAAGCTAGTTTGATTAAAGAATTAAAATCAATAAACCTTAGTGATGGTCAGTTTAAAACTGTTGGTGTGGGGATTAGTGGATGTCATCATTATGACCTGACCTCATGTTTTTAGGTCACCCTGTATATTTAAGCCTCTCTCTGTCCATGTAATCCAGTTGCCTCTGAAGATGTCTTGAATAAAGACGAAAGCTAAGGTACTCCGTTGTTTCCATTTTCCCGTGTGATTTTATCAAGATATATATATATATATATATATATATATATATATATATATATATATATATATATATATATATATATATATATATATATATATATATATATAGAGAGTGGTGAGTGAGAGAGAGTGAGTGAGATGAGAGAGAGAGAGAGAGAGAGAGTGTGTTCATTAAAAACTTAGTACCCAAAGCAAAAAGATTTATCTTGGGTTTGAGTGTTAGCCAGGAGATCAGTATCAAGGATAGGCCCTAAAAACAAAGTGTGTGTGAGGGGGGGAGGGGGCTCGGTCAACGTTGTGAAAGGGCGTAGCCTTGAGCCCATCCTCAAGGTTTTGGCATCATGCACAAGTATATTTTCAGCAGCAGGCACAACAATGTGTTTTTCAGCCTTGCCAGTGCATGAAACTGGTGAGAAAAAAATCTCGTTACTGGCCAGACACAGAGTGAAGCAACAGGGGTCAGGGATACCTCCTCAGTCTTCCTGCATCTAAAACTTTATCTCTCGCCCCAGTGATGTGATGACACAGTAAATTAGTGTAGGCATCTAAGACTTCAACGCGGAGATCCACGATTAGAACATTTTGTCTATTTCATGTATCAGATTAAGTCTTCGGTATTTAAATGTTAAAACACATTTCTGAACCACTTAAGCCCCGTAAACTGTTGAAAAACTGCAACAGCGAATACGTCAAGGTGATCAAACAGTCTTATGGTGATTGTCACTCTTTACTAAAAACACAAAAATGTACAAACGGTAATTGGTTTCAACTAAAACAAAAACAAAAATAACAAAACACTGAAATTCTACCTAACTATATCACGAAGTTCCAGTTGAGAGACAAAATTAATGTAGAATTACAGACAATCTTTACGAAAAGTTCATACACTGCACCTCCATTGGTGTTCAGTGACAGTATCTAGATAAGGTAGAATCTTACTAAAATTATGAAGCTATTTTTTTTCTTACATTAGTTTACGTGAAGTGTTTACATAAACTGTTTTGTTCATTTGTACACCTTCACTTCTCTTATGAACCTACAGTATAAGAATGTACACCCTAGGCACCATGGCCAGGGTTATACTCCACCTCCTCCAACACAGGACAAAAACACGGCCCATTGACTGACATACCATCACGATCTCAGCAATAACACAGTTCCCGGGGCTACAGCGGCGGCACGTAAAGAGTGTACTTGAAATGACAGCAACACGGGAGAAAAAAACAGCTACCTGCAGCTAACAAGGACTAGGAGTCTTAAAAGATCTTTTTTTCACATTCCCCTTAAGTCTCAACTGACATTCCTACATCATTTTGTCCGCCAAGTTTGTGTTGTTGTTCCTTAATGAGTCTGTTAGAGCAGATCTCACACCAGGAGAGATAATTTATTGTCCAATGTTTAAATACCTGAGTCCTGGTTAATGGAAGGCGTGAAGAAAAAAATAATCAAATATTAAAAAACAAAAATCTGAACATTGATTACTGCGGGATGTGTAAGTGAGACTGTAGAGTAGTGAACACTCCACCTGAGGCGGCCAAGTTTAACTAACCCCTTCACTGCTTTTATTATTTTATTTGGGCAACACCAGACGATTTTATTCAGCTCAGAGACCACACCGTAATTAATGGGTTAGTGGACTGTATCCCCTAATATTAGAGTCCCCAAGACTGTGGGTCATTGTGGTGAAGGTTATGGTAGTAATGACTGCTGTGGTGGGTGAGTGAGTGTGTAAATTGGCTCAACATCTAGGCCGTCATTATCCATCTCTTACGTAGTACAAAGTGTCCTCCTGTCTCCTAGTGTTCCTCCATATATTGAGACACACAACACAACAAGGTGGTGGCGGCACATGCTCCTCCTCCACTCCAAAATACGTGAATTCAATTGCTGTACAGTTCGTCTCACACATACATAACCTCTCCCGGCCAGATCATATGTTTCGCCTGCATGAGGTAGGCAAAATAAGTGAACCTGGTCGACGTGCTGAAGGTATGTATGTATGTGTGTGTGTGTGTGTGTGTGTGTGTGTGTGTGTGTGTGTGTGTGTGTGTGTGTGTGTGTGTGTGTGTGTGTGTGTGTGTGTGTGTGTGTGTGTGTGTGTGTGTGTGTATGTATGTGTGTGTGTGTGTGTGTGTGTGTGTGTGTGTTTGGTTCACTGACCATTTTCTACCCCTAATACAAGAGGGATCTTGGTCTCCTTCCCTCAACCTCTTATCAAGCTACATCTCCCTCCACAGTCCTTGCTGTACATTATAAACCTTATAGAGTTAAACCTCCACAGTCCTTGATGTCCATTATAAACCTTATAGAGTTAAACCTCCACAGTCCTTGCTGTACATTATAAACCTTATAGAGTTAAACCTCCACAGTCCTTGATGTACATTATAAACCTTATAGAGTTAAACCTCCACATCCCTTGATGTCCATTATAAACCTCCACATCCCTTGATGTCCATTATAAACCTCCACAGTCCTTGATGTACATTATAAACCTTATAGAGTTAAACCTCCACATCCCTTGATGTACATTATAAACCTTATAGAGTTAAACCTCCACAGTCCTTGATGTCCATTATAAACCTTATAGAGTTAAACCTCCACATCCCTTGATGTCCATTATAAACCTTATAGAGTTAAACCTCCACATCCCTTGATGTCCATTATAAACCTTATAGAGTTAAACCTCCACATCCCTTGATGTCCATTATATACCTTATAGAGTTAAACCTCCACATCCCTTGATGTACATTATAAACCTAATAGAGTTAAACCTCCACATCCCTTGATGTCCATTATAAGCTCAGTAGTCAAACCTCTATTCAAGAGAGTCTGCTTATAACGAACGCCGTTTATATCGATCACTATAATGAGTGTTGCGTTATATTCTCGAACGCTCAGCTACACCTCGTGGTACATTTACAAACTCCTGTTTAAAAATTTAGAATATGTACCGGGTGCCGAGAACTGGTCATTTTAACATATAATTCATTTAGCTCGCTAGTTTATTAAACGATGTGACAATAACTGTCTCATGGGCTGGAATTCATTAACTATTCATTTCGCAAATAATTGTGGCCAAACATTATTTGTTTTCATAACCACGACTACAATAAGTGCATTAGTGGGTGTAGTTATTTCTCTTGTATTGTTGTCTGTACAAGATAAGTGTGATATAACCTTCTCACAGTAAATACCTCCATATACAGTAAGCCGCCTCTGCCCTGGTCCTGGAGGGGCGTCTCATACACTATCTGTTGGACACTACCAACCAGAGGTGGTACACACACACACACACACACACACACACACACACACACACACACACACACACACACACACATTCTTTAATAAAAAAGTTACAGCAGATGTTGTGTGTATCGACTTGTAGATTAACTTAATAATTTATTGCTATAAGATATAGTTTTCCGACTTATTACAAGATCCTTCAGTTAAGGACATTTGTCCTCGCCGAGGTCAGATCTTGTACAGGAAAAAAACAACTTTTTTAGGTGGATGACTTGATTTTATAAAACTTACTAAAACTTGTCAGCAATATGTGACAGTTTTAAATTACAAGTGAAAACAGAAATAAATAGCGCGTGTGATACATAGAGAAGAGAGCCACTATAAGGTAACACGATGCCAGGTGTAGTAGGAGGTGAGAAGTGTGTAGGGTACTCCCCTCCTCTTCACGTCCTTCTCCCCAAACTCCCCTCCCCCCATCGCTACACCCCACACCCTGGTCTTTACCTCACGTCACGTTATGAGAACAAGACACACCCTCACCCACCCCTGAGACACATGTTCACCCAACCCTTCACCTTCCCTCCTCATTTCCTTTCTTGTCTCATTTCTTGTCATTTAACCTCTTTCACTAGTCATCGTTCCACCTGTTCTCCCCTCCCTCCCCTCCACTTACCTTCCCCCCACCTGCTCACCTGATCCTTGTCCAGGGCACCATGTGGGCACCATGTGGGCATCGCGTGCCTGCTGCTGGCCTGGATGAGTGGAAAGAGGGAGGGGGGGGAGGAGAGAGAGAGAGAGAGAGAGAGAGAGAGAGAGGATGTGAGCATCACGTGAAGCACAGGAGCTCACCCAACACGACTGTCTTAAGGTCAACCCTGATATTCCTGGTACAGATCAACAGCTTATAAGTGTTTTTATTTATATCTTAATTGTTAAACACATTCAGTAAGACAGAAAAACAAATTAGAATTCACTGCATAATGGACCCACGAACATTATTCAACATAATCGTCATTTTCAAAACAGCCGCCGTCCATAAAGAATGGGGAGACAAGAACAGTCATGTCCAGGGCCAGTTATAACGTGTAATGTCAACAATATATCACATTTACAGAGAGAAAGTGTCTGTAAAGTTTTCCTATTTGTCTTCTACAATGTTACGGCAATAATTCTTTTTTCCTCCTCTTTCTACCACGTTCCATTTTAGTGTTGTCATCACCGCTGTGTCTGCTGACGTCATTTAGTCTGGTAAAATTAACCGAAAATAAACTAAATCTTTAACTATACTACTATGTTAATTTACCCACGACTGACACTAAACAGGTGAGTAAATAAATTCATAAGAGTTTACCCTAAAGCACAGTTACCAGCACGTGTGTACAAAATAATATATAGCTCAGTGATGCTTGACGCAGTTTGGTTCACAATGGTTCCCACAATATTAGGAGGCTCTCTTATCCTTCCTCAATCACGTGGACTAAAATGATCAGGTGGTGGTGCTATCGCTTTTTCCCAACTATAACCAGTATAGAAAGTGTTGCATGATCAAGTAGTGGTCCGATACCTTCCCTACCTTACAGATAATTCGTCCCAGGTTTTACTAACACTAATACACACACTTGCTGTCATTAAAAAACAAAATAAGAAGAAGAATGATGATGTCCGGAGCAGCATTACATAATCGCCTTGGTGTCTGCCACACTCCCCTCACAACCTGAACGTCACTCTACCAAACCCTTCCTATACTTTCCATGTACTGGGCTCCCCTACTGGTGAATGAGAACTTCGACTTTTATTCAACATAACACTGCTACACCCACACGCTCCTAACACTGCTACACCCACACGCTCCTAACACTGCAACACCCACACCCTAACACTGCTACACCCACACGCTCCTAACACTGCTACACCCACGCCCTAACACTGCCACACCCACACGCTCCTAACACTGCTACACCCACACGCTCCTAACACTGCCACACCCACACGCTCCTAACACTGCTACACCCACACGCCCTAACACCACACCCACACACGCTCCTAACATCCTACACCCACACGCTCCTACACCCCAACGCTCCAACACGCCACACCCACACACCCTAACACTGCTACACCCACACGCTCCTAACACTGCTACACCCACACGCTCCCAACACTGCTACACCCACACTCTAACACTCAACCCACACGCCCTAACACTGCTACACCCACACGCTCCTAACACTGCTACACCCACACGCCCTAACACTGCTACACCCACACGCTCCCAACACTACTACACCCACACGCCCTAACACTGCCACACCACACGCCCTAACAGCTACACCCACACGCTCCTAACACTGCTACACCCACACGCTCCCAACACTGCTACACCCACACGCCCCAACACTGCTACACCCACACGCTCCTAACACTGCTACACCACACGCCCTAACACTGCTACACCCACACGCTTCTAACACTGCCACACCCACACGCTCTAACACTGCTACACCCACACGCTCCTAAACTGCTACACCCACACGCCCTAACACTGCTACACCCACACGCTCCTAACACTGCTACACCCACACGCTCCCAATACTACACCCACACGCCCAAAACTACACCCACACACCTCCTAACACTGCTACACCCACACGCCCTAACACTGCTCACACCCACACACTCCTAACACTGCTACACCCACACACTCCTAACACTGCTACACCCACACGCCCTAACACTGCTACACCCACACGCTCCTAACACTGCTACACCCACACGCCCTAACACTACTACACCCACACGCCCTAACAAAACTACACCCACACGCCTTACAAACTACACCCATACACCCTAACACTGCTACACCCACACGCTCCTACAAAACTACACCCACACACCCCTAACACTGCTACACCCACACACGCCCTAACACTGCTACACCCACACGCCCTAACACTGCTACACCCACACGCTCCTAACACTGCTACACCCACACGCTCCTAACACTGCTACACCCACACGCTCCTAACACTGCTACACCCACACGCTCCCTAACACTGCTACACCACGCTCCTAACACTGATACACCCACACGCCCTAACACTGCTACACCCACAATGCCTCCAACACTGCTACACCCACACGCTCCCTAACACTGCCACACCCACACGCCCTAACACTGCTACACCCACACGCCCTACACCCCACCCGCCTACACCACACCCACACACTCCTAACACTGCTACACCCACACGCCCTAACACTACTACACCCACACGCTCCAACACTGCTACACCCACACCTCCTAACACTGCTACACCCACACGCTCCTAACACTGCACACCCACACGCCCTAACACTGCTACACCCACACGCTCCTAACACTGCTACACCCACACGCCCTAACACTACTACACCCACACGCTCCTAACACTGCTACACCCACACGCCCTAACACTGCTACACCCACACGCCCTAACACTGCTACACCCACACGCCCTAACACTGCTACACCCACACGCCCTAACACTGCCACACCCACACGCCTAACACTGCTACACCCACACGCTTCTAACACTGCTACACCCACACGCTCCCTAACACTGCTACACCCACACGCCCTAACACTGCTACACCCACACGCTCCTAACACTGCTACACCCACACGCTCCTAACACTGCACCCACACGCTCCTAACACTGCTACACCCACACGCTCCTAACACACTACACCCACACTCCCACTGCTACACCCACACGCCCCTAACACTGCTACACCCACACGCCTAACACTGCTACACCCACACTCCTAACACTGCTACACCCACACGCTCCTAACACTGCTACACCCCACACACTCCCTAACACTGCTACACCCACACACTCCCTAACACTGCTACCCCACTCCCTAACACTGCACACACACACCCCCAACACTACACACCCACACACACCAACACCCACACACCTCCTAACACTGCTACACCCCACACACTCCTACTGCCACACCCACACACGCTCCTAACACTGCTACACCCCACTCCTAACACTACCCTCCTAACACTGCTACACCCACACACCTTTCTACCCACACACTCCCTACACACTCCTAACACTGCTACACCCACACGCTCCTAACAAAACTACCCACACGCTCCTAACAATACTACACCCACACACTCCTAACACTGCTACACCCACACGCTCCTAACACTGCTACACCCACTCTAACACTGCTACACCCACGCCCTAACACACCCACTCCTAACACTGCTACACCCACACACACCCACACTGCTACACCACACACTAACACCACCCACACACTCCCTAACACTGCTACACCACACTCCCTAACACTACACACGCTCCTAACACTGCTACACCCACACGCTCTAACACTGCTACACCCACACGCTCCTAACACTGCTACACCCACACACTAACAAACTACACACACCTCCCTAACTGCTACACACCCACACTCCTGCTACACCCACACGCTCCCTGCTACACCCACACACTCCCTAACACTGCTACACCCACACTCCTAACACTGCTACACCCACACCTCCTAACACTGCCTACACCCACACGCTCCTAACACTACTACACCCACACGCTCCTAACACTGCTACACCCACACACTCCCTAACACTGCTACACCCACACTCACTACACCACGCACTAACTACACCCACACACTCCCTAACACTGCTACACCCACACGCTCCCACACTGCTACACCCACACCCTACTGCTACACCCCACACTCCCCTAACACTGCTACACCCACACTCCCCTAACACTACACCCACACGCTCCTAACACTACACCCACACTCTAACACTGCTACACCCACACACTCCCTAACACTGCTACACCCACACACTCCCTAACACTGCTACACCCCACACTCCCTGCCACCCCACACTCCCTCCTGCTACCACGCTCTAACACTGCTACACCCCCACACACTCCCTACACTGCTACCCACACGCTCCTAACACTGCTACACCCACACGCTCCTAACACTGCTACACCCGCCCCTCAGCTAACACTACTACAATCCTCCGCCACAACCCCTACAGCAGTGTGTACAGTGTTCGTCACTCCCGTGTTGCATATTTGGTAACATTTTCGACATAAGTGTCCTTGTATCCCCACCTCCAGGGACACAAGAGACAAGTCACTGAAATGATGTACAACAACACACATTCTCGCTCGGTCACCACAAAAACTGATCATGAAATGTTTAGTCATTAACGCAGAACTGACACTACGTCATTCAAGTCCAAATAACAAGAAATTTTGAGACTTGTTGAAAATGCCAGCCACGGATAATACAAGGCACGCACACACACAACAATGATAGTGCGACACCTTGCTTGTGAAATTGCCAAGTTCATGAACTGGGCAGTCATTATGCCCAGCTCGTGAAATGGGCAATTAACCTAACATAACCTACGTTAGGATGTAGTTTTTCATAGTTAGTGAAATGGGTTCCTAACCTAAATTAAGGTTGGTTTAGGTTAGGATAGATACAGTTATAAACAGGGCACTTTCACAGGGAGGAGCGTAACCACAACACGAACAGTGATCAGCAGCTGGTGTACACCCTCATGAACACTGCCATCACAAGTAAGCAAAAGGCTTCTGGTGTTTGGCTGCCCACGTTGTTTCTGTGGCCCTTCATTTACAGTAAGGACAAAATCAGTACAATAAATTGTTCCTACAAACATGACATGAACCTTTTACGTGTTTTATGGAGTTTTTATGTGCACGTGTTTTTGAGGTGGTATTATGTGCAGGTGTTTTTGCGGTGGTATCAACTCGCACAATAGACCCATGACGCAGGTGTAGCTCATTCTTACTCTTCTGCCGCCGGGGCCAGTAAGGTATTGTCATAAATCATGTTATCTGTGTCTGTTATGCCAGTCTTTTAACTTTCTCGGAGTCTGTGTCTCTGCTAACAGAAGACACATGACTATGGAACCGCAAGTAGTCTGAATCACCAGGATCCTAAGATGAGATCAGTACAGGAGCCAATTTGTTAATATTACCTGTCTCTTATCTGTACCGGCACCGAATATCACCCGTATATCCATTCATTTCACCCAAACAAAGACAAATAACAAAAAACTATATATTTTCTGAGTCCTCATTATCCTGTGGAAGGTGAGAACAATGGGGGAATCCCCTTAATTTGCATAATTTACAATTACTGGCGTTTTGTTTCTATTTATAGGAACGTAAACACGAAGCACAACCTTGTAATATAGATCAAGGTCACAGATACAGTTCAAGAGTCAATATTTTTTGTTCCCCTGTCCGTTCCATAACAACTAACTTGCTCTAGGCAGTTTAACGAGTGGGATCACCTGAAGAATCACCACCCCAGAGTATTTCACCTAAAGATTAACCATCCTAACACTATTTGGGGGATTAGGTTAGGTTAGATTAGATTAGGTTAGGTTAGGATAGATTAGGTTACGTTAGGTTACGTTAGGATGGATAATCTTTAAGTGAAATAAGTCATGGTGGTTATTGAGGTGATCAATGACAGCTCCTCCACTTGTGAACCTGGACCGTGAGATGTGTCGTGGAGAAGAACCTGGACCATGAATTTAACTCAAGTCACAATCTGAGGTCAAAGATTAAATACAGGTCATCAAGGCTAGAGAGGAGTATTGACAATAATAACAAAAATAACAACAATAAAAATAAAATAATAATAAAAACAATAACAATAAAAATGACAATAATAATAATAATAATAATAATAATAATAATAATAATAATAATAATAATAATAATAATAAAAATAACAATAATAATAATAAAATAACAATAATAAAAACATTGATAACGATTCTACAGTATGTCTTCCCACGTGAGGCATTACGGGCGAAGTTGTGTACATTTATGACTATAACGATAAATTTTGATTAGTGATGCAAGCAAGGTAAACAGGTGGTGATGTAGTGTAAACAGGTAGGTGATGTAGTGTAAACAGGTGAGATGTAGTGTAAGTGTAACAGGTGGGTGATGGTGTAAGTGTAAACAGGTGGGTGATGTAGTGTAAACAGGTGGTGATGTAGTGCAAGTGTAAACAGGTGGGTGATGTAGTGTAAGTAAACAGGTGGGTGATGTAGTAAACAGGTGGGTGATGTAGTGGGTGTAAACAGGTGGGTGATGTAGTGTAAGGTAAACAGGTAGGTGATGTAGTAAACAGGTGGGTGATGTAGGTAAGTGTAAACAGGTGGGTGATGTAGTGTAAGTGTAAACAGGTGGGTGATGGTGTAAGGTAAACAGGTGGGTGATGTAGTGTAAGGTAAACAAGGGTGATGTAGTGGTAAACAGGTGGGTGATGGGTAAGTGTAAACAGGTGGGTGATGTAGTGTAAGTGTAAACAGGTGGGTGATGTAGTGTAAGTGTAAACAGGTGGGTGATGTAGTGTAAACAGGTGGGTGATGTAGGTAAGTGTAACAGGTGGGTGATGTAGTGTAAGTGTAAACAGGTAAGATGTAGTAAACAGGGTGATGTAGTGTAAGTGTAAACAGGTGGGTGATGTAGTGTATGTAAACAGGTGAGGATGTAGTGTATGTAAACAGGTGGGTGATGTAGTAAGTGTAAACAGGTGGGTGATGTAGGGTGTAAACAGGTGGGTGATGTAAGTGTAAGTAAACAGGTGGGTGATGTAGTGTAAGTGTAAACAGGTGGGTGATGTAGTGTAAGTGTAAACAGGTGGGTGATGTAAGTGTAAGTGTAAACAGGTGGGTGATGGTGTAAGTGTAAACAGGTGGGTAGTATAGTAGACAGTCAGGTAAACTTTACATTCATTTTCACCTTAAAAACTCTGCCTAGAATTTTATTGATTTAGTTGATTTCTAAAATGTCCGCCTTATAACACACACACACACACACACACACACACACACGCACACACACACACACACACACACACACACACACACACACACACACACACACACACACACACACACACACACACACACACACACACACACACACATCGTCTTTGACCTGTGACCTCAAAATATATACATAGTGATAACCCTCAAAAAGGTTATAGGTAGAGCACTAATCCAACAAGGTCCGACTTATGACCTGACAGACCGCTAGTCCCAGCAGCCTCTAACCTAACTTAACCGTCATATATTCTTATGTTAGATTAGATCAGGTCGAGTCAGGTCAGCTTAGGTAAGGTAGAGTGAATTGAGCTGTGGTTAGGTTGATTGAGTGCAACATAACCTATTACATTAAAGGCTGACAACAATGGATATTTGTTCAACACAAGGCTGAATAAATTCTCCTCTCGCCAGCTAATTTTTTTTCATAGTTTCTTACCGTTATCAATTCTGGCAAGATGATAAGCTCTCTCTCTCTCTCTCTCTCTCTCTCTCTCTCTCTCTCTCTCTCTCTCAGTGACATTAAAACAAACAAGACACGCCATTAACTTAGAAGTCTCAATATATCAGCCCCACCAACCCTTCAGTGCCAGCCAACTATTTTTACCAGTCATAAGGCCTCACTAGCCAGTAACTGGAGCGTAACACAACAGCTAATACTTATAATCTAAATATCGTTGATCTTTTGTCACCTTAAGGGTTTACAGGTAGAGCGACACTTACAGTCTCTTGTACACACACACACACACACACACACACACACACACACACCATCAACATCTGTACACACACACACACACACTATCACATCTGTACAGTACACACACACACACACACACACACACACACACACACACACACACACATACGTCGCAACAATAGTATGGTGTCAACTTTAAAGTGAACCAATAAACAATGACCGTAGACTGCACGGTGCGGTTCAGTGTCCGCGCTCTGCTGCCTCACGTATAAAACTTACTCACTGTCACTTGCACGACTTTCACTCCTGATCAGCTTGGGTTCTGGTCATCAAGGTCTTTACACAATGTCTTCTGAAGCATTAGCATTCAGTAATGTCTTCAGAAGAGTGGTTGTTTTGAATGTCTCCAAGAAACTGGATCATTCTAAAGTGCTCTGAAGTGTCCTCGTATGAGTTTTAATTTTAAATACCCTCGAGGATCATTTTAAAAAGACCAGGTAAAGAAATATCCCAAACAATGTCCAAATAATATTAGGTATTTTAAATATCCGCTGAAAGTTGAGTATTCTACAATGTCCTCATCAGTATTGTCTTTAAAAAAATGTTCTAATGGTAACCCGCCTTCCAAAATGTTTATCCTAAATAACCATTACAATGGGTCAATAACCAGGCAATGGGTCAATAACCAGATTTACAATTATCCGTAAAAAATATCCTTCAATGATCTCTTAATTCAGATCGTTCCAAAATACTCTTGTTGATTTTCTCCCTGGCAAAAATCACTGCTACACCTCAACACCACCTCACCTCGACCTGAGTGGGACCTGAGTATGACCTCGACCTGAGTGGGACCTGTGTATGACCTCGACCTGAGTGGGACCTGTGTGTGACCTCGACCTGAGTGGGACCTGTGTGTGAGCTCGACCTGAGTGAGACCTGTGTATGACCTCGACCTGAGTGGGTCCTGTGTGTGACCTCGACCTGAGTGAGACCTGTGTGTGACCTCGACCTGAGTGGGACCTGTGTGTGACCTCGACCTGAGTGGGACCTGTGTATGACCTCGACCTGAGTGGGACCTGTGTATGACCTCGACCTGAGTGGGACCTGTGTGTGACCTCGACCTGAGTGGGACCTGTGTGTGACCTCGACCTGAGTGGGACCTGTGTATGACCTCGACCTGAGTGGGACCTGTGTATGACCTCGACCTGAGTGGGACCTGTGTGTGACCTCGACCTGAGTGAGACCTGTGTGCGACCTGAGTGTGACCCACTCTTGTTCATAATCTACATAAACGATCTAGATACTGGGATCAGCAGTGACATAAGCAAGTTTGCGGATGATACCAAAATAGGGCGGCAGATTAATTCAGGGCAGGATGCAAATGCATTACAGGAGGATTTAAATAAACTGCAGGAGTGGTCAGTAAAATGGCAAATGAAATTCAACACCAGCAAGTGCAGCGTACTTAATATTGGAAGAACAAGTACTGTCAATGTAATACAGCCTTAACAACATCAACCTAGAGAAGTCAACTTGTGAAAGACTTAGGGGTACTTGTAAGCCCGGACCTACGGTCTAGAAAACAGTGCGTGAGTGTTCGAAATAAGGCAAACAGAGTATTAGGTTTTATATCTAGAAGTGTAAGTAATAAGAGTGCAGAGGTCTTATTGCAACTATATCTTGCGCTAGTCAGGCCGCACCTCGATTATGCGGTTCAGTTCTGGTGCCCTTATTATAGAATGGATATCAGTTCACTAGAGTCGGTGCAGCGAAGAATGACAAAAATGATTCCGGGACTTAGAAACCTTCCATATCAAGATAGGTTAAAGAAACTAAACTTGCATTCCCTAGAAAGACGAAGAGTGCGGGGAGATATGATAGAAGTATTTAAGTGGGTGAAAAGAATCAATAAAGGGGATATAGATAAAGTTCTTATAATATCCGAGCAGGATAGGACTCGTAGCAACGGATTTAAGTTGGATAAGTTTAGGTTTAGGAGGGAGATAGGAAGGAACTGGTTCACAAATAGGGTGGTGGACGAGTGGAACAATCTTAGCAACTTTGTAGTAAGTGCTGGAACGCTGGAAAGTTTTAAAATGAGGCTAGATCGATTCATGGATGATAGAGAGTGGTAGTAACTCTCGACAGGAGCTGCCATGTACAGGTCAACCGGCCTATTGCAGACTCCTTATTTTCTTATGTTCTTTTGTGCTTATGTTCTGTGTGGCCAGTGTGTGACCTGTGTGACTTTCAGCTTGTGGAAAGTCAAAGATATCTATTGTCTGGCTGACTGAAACTATGATGAGCCACCTTAACAGTTGGTTCATTAACTACTACACCTCACCCCCAACACCACCAGCTGTCAGATAGTTTATTTACCTACAACAAAACAAGTGTACTCACCCGTCACAAGGTGTGGTGGTTCACAGAAAGAAAGGCTGCTCTCACCTGTAAAATAAAACACATGTTAATACCGATACACAAAAAAAAATCGCCCACTCTTACAGTTACTTGATTTTTTTCTAGGCCAGTGACCTATAAAGGAGAGAGGACACATTGTTTCTTGCTGTTTTTCTCACACATCAAGGTATTACTGACTAAGCAATAGTTTAATATAATTGTACCATGACGTAATTACAAGATCAAATGGTACCATGAAGCAGCAAAACATTAAGAGGTACCATGAACCTCGGTAATATTTGCTGCTGTTGTTGTTTTGTTTCTTTGTTATACATGGTCACAGTTTTCAAGAGAGCTGCAATTTTTCTCTCTTTTTTTCATTGGGGGGGAGGGTGGGGGGTAGCGTAGTGTAGATGACAGTGTTCTAGACGTAGTGTGGGTGACTGTCATGGTGGTCATTACACTTCACAAACATCTGGACGATATATTTCCCTCCAATACTGAAAGTTCTCCCTACTGATGCTGATGACGCCAGGATAGTAAGGCGACTCCCGACTAGTCTAGCAAGTTGTGGGAAAATGTGTTCATGTCCCTTCCATAATGGCAATGGGTAACTCTCCTCTACTTCACTTGGCATATTGAGACAACTTTGATCTCCTAATTAAGAACATAATCTCCAGAAACAGGATCTACCATAAAACTAAACACCTTGCTTTTCTTTTTGGGTGGAGAAGAACTTGTATTTTGTGTGAGGGCAGGAGTGGGAGCAGCTACAGTGACCTCAGCAGTCAAGTCAACCTTCTCCATTACATTGGCACTACTGTGACTTGAAAGCAGCGTGGGTTAATAACAGTGGTTCACTCTCCTCTTACTGGATAAGACGATGTTCGTGGAAGGTCCTCAGTGCTGTTGCACTTGGATTTCATCTATTTAAGACGGTGTGTGAAGCCTCGAATACATGGGACTACTGTACAGAGGCTAGCAGACAAGGCGCTCTATAGACTCCTCCAAACACTCAAGAATCTCCAGCATGCCCTGGAGGATGTCCCTCTCGTAGACACCAACTGAAGTACACTCTATCTGACTAAATTTATTCTCTGGGGGAGAAAGAACAGATAGAAGCTTCTTCTTACCCTCCACTAGCTCGGCGACCACAGCAGCCCTGCGGACTGTACTACACATGTGACACAAACTTTATCATTTCCTCATAATAACCTGTTCAGCTGGTGGGCATTTTGTAAGCCATCCTTGATTAACAGTTGCAAGGTTTGTGCAAAGTAATAATGTGTCGGACAAGAGGGTTGAACACTCCTCAGAGTCAGCAGTGTTGGCACCCTAGTCATCAGTTTCATCACTATCACTAGGAGGAGGAGAGCCACATTTTCCCCACCAACACAGCGGGTCAGAGGTGTCCCCTATGGGCTATTGACATACCGTATGTCACCTGATTATTTATAATGTGGAGTGTAACGTGAAAAGGATTTAAAATACATCTTGAGTACTTGAAAAATATATTTTTTAAATTTGTGTGTTCCCAAGTGTCTGTTGCTAAGTACAAGTGCAGAAAGCTGTGAACTGTCAAGTACAAGGACCAGTACCTAAAAAATTACAACTAAATACCAATTAATCGTAAATACTTGACCCCAAACCTAGTGATACATGATGCCAGAATCTCCCGAGGCTAATATGTTGGGCTCATATAGATCAATATAGAGAGAATCGTGAGGTGATAATACCGTCAGGGTACAGTACACGTTAACACTGTACCCGTCCATAGGGAACTGAATACAAAAAAATTATTGAATGAGTTTAAAGAGACTACATAAGTTACTATTTACATTACTGTATTATCCTGGTTAGTGCTGTAGTTTACGCCATGGTTAAGGCGGCACATATTGTAACAACTCTACCACCTCTTTCCTCCCCACCACTACTCAACTCTTCATTAGTACAGTAACTAGTTAATATAATCAATTAACTACTTTCTTGTCCAATTCTACATAACCTAACCTAACCCCGTGGATTCTACAGACCCTTGAAAATGTAGAGTTGTGGACAAAGATATTAGGCATGGAAGGAGTGTAACCCGCGTCTGCCTCAAAATTAAAATAAAAACCAATTTGTGGTGTAGAAAAAAAAAGCAGCTATGTTAGGTTAGGTTAAAGGTAGGTTAGGTTAGGGTAGGTTAGGTTAAAGGTAGGTTAGGTTTAGCGTTAGGTTAGGTTAAAGGTAGGTTAGGTTTAGCGTTAGGTTAGGTTAAAGGTAGGTTAGGTTTAGCGTTAGGTTAGGTTAAAGGTAGGTTAGGTTTAGCGTTAGGTTAGGTTAAAGGTAGGTTAGGTTTAGCGTTAGGTTAATCTCAAGATGAAATAACCTAACCTGACCTGACTTGACCTAACCTAACCTAACCTCCCTCCCTATGTGATGAATTATTTTTGACCATAACTGTACATACAACTGAGAATGAATAAAAATAACTAAATAAAAATCGACCTCCAAAGAAAATCTGTCTTAAAGGTCAACAACTTCAGTCCCATATTATTATTATTATTTTTTGTCTGTTAATAAAAATGTAAACGTGAAAGTATTTTTTTCCTACATCAGTGTTAGAGAGAAGCACACACACACACACACACACACACACACACACACACACACACACACACACACACACACATACCTAATGACGTTAATAGGATTTAAATGAACAAATAGTTCCAGGAGAAAATTGGGTTTGTTTTATGATGAATTTTGTTTAAGGAAAATTCGTGTTTCGGGAAAATTCATAGGAGATGGGAGAGAAGGGGAAGGGAAGGAAAGAGAGGAGGGTAGAAAGGCAGAGATTAAGGGAAAGAGGAGTGGAGGGGGAATGGGGAAGGAGAAGAGGGGAGACTAGAGAGAGGAGGAAGTGAAGGGAGGAAGGGGATGAGGGAGGGGAAGGGGAGAGGGGAGGAGGTCAACTCAGCCCGGGTACGAGCATAAAAAAAATAATGAAGGCATCCAACAGTTTATCAGGTCAGTGGTCCCTTTACCCGAGGTGACTGTAACGGTGTCAGCAGAGCCTCTTGTACTGTACACCCTGAGAGAGAGAGAGAGAGAGAGAGAGAGAGAGAGAGAGAGAGAGAGAGAGAGAGAGAGAGAGAGAGAGAGAGAGAGAGAGAGAGAGAGAGAGAGAGAGAGAGGAGAGAGAGAGAGAGAGAGAGAGAGAGGGGGAGAGAGGGGAGAGAGAGAGAGAGAGAGAGAGAGAGAGAGAGAGTTAACTTTCGCATTTTGTTTTTACGGAGGATGTAAATGAAGAGGAAAACTACACAAAAGTTCACTCTCTTTATCCCTGTCAAACACTCTCTCTCTCTACCTACCTATTTATATATCCATCCATCCATCTATCTATCCCCTTAAACACTTTTCTCTTTACCTATCTTCATTCATTTCTATCTATCTAACTATCCTCTCACTCTTCAACTCCATCTATCTAGCTATCTATCTATCTATCTATCCTCTAACTCTTTCTCTCTATCTATCTATCTATCCTCTAACTCTTTCTCTCTATCTATCTATCTATCTATCCTCTAACTCTTTCTCTCTATCTATCTATCTATCTATCCTCTAACTCTTTCTCTCTATCTATCTATCTATCTATCTATCTATCTATCTATCTATCTATCTATCCATCTATCTATCTATCTATCCTCACACTTTCTCTATCTACATCTATCTATCCTTTCAAACTCTTTTTCTCTATCTTTATCTATTTCATTTATCTATCTATCTATCTATCTATCTATCCATCCATCTATCTATCTATCTATCCATCTCTCGTTCCCTCTCTTGCTATGAATCAGGTTTTTTAGGGTTTGATTAATGAGACAAGTTATTACTGCTTGTCTGTGGGTAATAAATCATATCTCTAGTTTTAATCATCATCAATAATAAGTGGTTCAAGTTATCAATAATTCGTGGTTCAAGTTATCAATAATTCGTGGTTCATGTTATCAATAATTCGTGGTTCAAGTTATCAATAATTCGTGGTTCAAGTTATTATAATTCGTGGTTCAAGTTATCAATAATTCGTGGTTCAAGTTATCAATAATTCGTGGTTCAAGTTATCATAATTCGTGGTTCAAGTTATCAATAATTCGTGGTTCAAGTTATCAATAATTCGTGGTTCAAGTTATCATAATTCGTGGTTCAAGTTATCATAATTCGTGGTTCAAGTTATCAATAATTCGTGGTTCAAGTTATTCATGTTCTTAGGTGTATTCAAAGGGTTTATTCGTTTTTATTATTTAACCCTTTGAGGATGATGATTTAACCCTTTGAGGATGATAATTTAACCCTTTGTGGATGATGATTTAACCCTTTGAGAGACAGAAACAGACAGACAGACAGAAAGACAAAGATTTTTCCGATTTGTTTCGCGATGAGGCTAGTTTATCGGGCACCCCTTGCATCATGTGCAAGGCGAAGCGCAAAAGCGTTTACAGCGCCCAACAGGGAAGCATTCGGAGTTCATACTTGCCATTTTGACTCGTGCATTTAAGGGCCTAAGGGCCTAACATCTGATGTGACCCTGCACGGCTTATCCGAATCGGAGTGACTGCATCAAGCTCAAGAACAAAGGCTCATGCTAGGAAAACTCCACCAACAAGAACAAAAAACAGTGGAACTTGAAGTTACTTGGAGAAAGGAGAGAAGGAGGGGGAGGAAGCACAGTAGGAGGAGGAGGAGTAGGAGGGGGAAGAGAAGGGAAAGGAAGGACAGGGGGGAGGAGGAAAACAGAGAGACAGGAGAAAAAGAAGGAGGGAAGAGACGAAGACGATACACACCCCACACTGGTTACCCTTGCCAACCACCTCCCAGTGTCAAAGAAGGCAGGCAGGCAGGCAGGTTCTCCCATGTCTAGTGTTTATAATATCTTTCCTCTTTTTTGGGAGGTAGAGGTAGGCAGTGGACCGTAAGCTCTGGAAGTGGCCCAAACTGGTGGTGTTGTTACGCATATAGAAGGCGTTGACCCATGTGTTCCCGGGACGATGCCACCCTTGTTTACATTAACATACCCACTGAAGAACTAGTCTGCCGGCTGCGCCTCCTACATGGTCATCACTCGCCTTTCCAGGCTCGACAAGTGAACAAAAAGAAGAACACTATTATTATCATCCTTCCCAGCCGCCACAAGTGAACAAAAAGAACACCATCACTAATATTATTCAGTGAGAGCTCCAGTGTTCATCCTCAATGACGAGGAGAGAGAGAGAGAGAGAGAGAGAGAGAGAGAGAGAGAGAGAGAGAGAGAGAGAGAGAGAGAGAGAGAGAGAGAGAGAGAGAGAGAGAGAGAGCACATCACTTTAGTGTCACTGGGATGTAAGCCAACCCACAACGACACTGACTAATATACACAAATTTCTGACTCACCATATCTCTGACACCTGACAAACAAACACACACACACACACACACACACACACACACACACACACACACACACACACCCCTAACTCACTCACATCTGACTCTCACACAGACTTGACTCACACACACAACTCTTAACATCACTTCATCTCTGACTCACTCTCCTGATCCACACACTCACACACTCCATATACCCCTACCACACACCCACACACCCACACACCCCCCCTCTCCTTCACACACACTCCACACACCCCCACCTCTCCTTCACACACACACACACCCACCTCCTTCACACACACCACACACCCCCACCTCTCCTTCACACACACCACACACCCCACCCTCCTTCACACACTCACACACCCCCACCTCCTTCACACACACACTTTCACCCACACCCCCCACCTCTCCTCTCACACACACCACACACCCCACCCTCCTCACACACACCCACACACCCCACCCTCCTTCCACACACTCACACACCCCCCCCTCCTTCACACACACTCACTTTCACCCACAGACCCCACCCTCCTTCACACACCCACTTTCACCCACACACCCCCACCCTCCTCCTTCACACACACACTCACACACCCCCACCCTCCTTCACACACACCTCACACACCCCCCTCCTTCACACACACCCACACCCCACCTCTCTTCCACACACCACACACCCCCACACACCCCCACCTCTCACCTCACACACACACACCCCCACCCCCTCCTTCACACACACCCACACACCCCACACCCTCCTTCACACACACACACACACCCCCACCCTCCCTTCACACACACCTCACACACCCCCACCCTCTCCTTCACACTCACACACACCTCCTTCACACACACCCCACACACCCCACCTCCCTTCACACACCCCCCCTTCACACACACCCACACACCCCCACCCCACACACACCACACACCCCCACCCTCCTTCACACACACCCACACACCCCCACCCCCTTCACACACACCTCACACACACCCCCACCCCTCCTTCACACACCACTTTCACCCACACACCCCACCTCCTCACACACTCACCACTCACACACACCCCCACCTCCTTCACACACACACTCACACACCCCCACCCCTCCTTCACACACACTCCACACACCTCCACCCTCTCCTTCACACACACCACACAACCCCACCCTCTTCACACACCTTCCTCACACACACTCCCCACACACCTCACACACCCCCACCCTCCTTCACACACACACACACACCCCCACCTCTCCTCACACACCCACACACCCTCTCTCCTTCACACACACACACACCCACACACCCCCACCTCTCCCTTCACACACACCCCACACACCCTCTCCTTCACACACACTCACACACACTCACACACCCCCACCTCCTTCACACACACCCACACACCTCCACCTCTCCTCACACACCACCTCACCACACACCCCCACCCTCCCTTCCACACACACTCACACACCCCCCACCTCCCTTCACACACACCCACACACCTCCACCCTCCTTCACACACCCACTTTCACTCACACACCCCCACCCTCCCCTTCACACACCCTCTTCTCACACACACTCACACACACACACCCACACACCCCCCCCTCCCACACACACACTCCACACTTTCACACACACCTCCACCCCTCCTTCCACACACCACTTTCCCCCACACACCCCCACCCTCCTTCACACACACACTCACACACCTCCACCTCTCCCCACACACTCACTTTCACCACACACACTTCCCACACACACACACCCCCACACACACACTCACACACCCCCCACCTCTCCTTCACACACCACACACCCCCACCTCTCCTTCACACACACTCTCACCTCACACACTCACCTCTGACTCACCTCCCACCTGTGTCTTATACCATAGGGGGTGTCCAAAGATAAACAAACCGCTGCTACTTTTTTGTAAGCATCACCAGGTAGCAGTTGTTACCCTCGGTGGTGGGGCGTGATGGAAACTCCTACACCGTACACAAGGTTCCTCGCAGGCCCTGATCTTTTAGCATTGTGAAGGTGAGTTTCTCGGTGCCTTTTGTGACACTCAAAAGGGCAGTAGGGTCGTCACCTCTTAACTACCCCCCGCCCCCCCACACACACACCCTAGCCACGCTGGTCAATATTTAAGATAGTAATTATGGCAGATACTGTATTCATTAACCTCTTAAGAGAGAAGACTTAACCTCTAAAGTGTAATGAATTAACCCAATGATTAACCGCTTGAGTACAATGCCTTAACCCTTTGAGTTTGATGATTAAACAGCTTGAGTAGGATGACAATGCACTCAGGAAGTTAAGTCATCATATTTTAGGAGGGAGATTTTCATAAACAAAAACCATTTATTAGTCTATGATATTATACCGTGAATAATCACTCTGGTGTACAGCCGTCTCTTTATTTGGTACAAACAGTTATAAAAGAGTTCTTGTTACTTGAGGACATTGAGACTTCCTACTACATAATGACCTCACAGTGATAACTCATACGTAGAACATACTGAATGATAAGACCTTATTGAGAAACACTGAGAGTAATATATATATATATATATATATATATATATATATATATATATATATATATATATATATATATATATATATATATATATATATATATATATATATATATATATATATTGATAAAATCACACGGGAAATGGAAACAACGGAGTACCTTAGCTTTCGTCTTTATTCAAGACATCTTCAGTTGCCTCTGAAGATGTCTTGAATAAAGACGAAAGCTAAGGTACTCCGTTGTTTCCATTTTCCCGTGTAATTTTATCAAGATTTATCTTATCCACGTTTTCATTGTGGATTTACATGAAATATATATATATATATATATATATATATATATATATATATATATATATATATATATATATATATATATATATATATTAGAGAGAGAGAGAGAGAGAATCTTGGTCAGTTTCGCAGTTTAGATGAGACAACCGAGGTGAGGATGTACAGTTGTGTTGGTATACAGTATTGTATCAGCCTGAGTTATAGTTATACTGTTGTGTAGATCTGTTAGCAGATGGACTTAAGACACAAAAGACTCCATTAGTAGACTACTGTATATTATTACATAAGAATATGATCGTCTTACGTGCAATGTTCCCTCCCGGGCTGTGCGGCCGCACAATAGTCCATCAAGTGACACACATTTAACCCTTATGTCCTGGTTGACGTTCCAGAACGCAGGACAGGCCCTCCTTTTCCCACCACTGTTTAAATGCCATTTGCGGGTTATCAGGTTCCAGTGTGACTATTTGCCTGTTACACCACACGCTCGGCCACAGGGAAGCTTCCTGAATGTAATTCCCTACTTTTGTTTGTTTCAATTTCATTGTTTGTCCATTTTATCATGTTGTATCAAAGTAATATTGCTAAAAGTAGTGTAGTTGTATTGTAGTGAAGTATTACTGTAAAATAATGCAATTATTATGTTATAAATGTATTTATTTGTAGAATTATTATTTTATGCATTACTTGCTCTACCAAACACAAAGACAGTCAGACAGCCAGCGTGTGTGTCGCCGAGCATTTTTTTTATGACAATAATACAGATAAAATATTGTAAATCAATTATTTATAGGAAATAAGTCTAATGATCAGTAAATATATGCATTGGCCATCCCGGACACATAGGCAAGCAGAAAGCACACACTTGACCACGGAAGGGTCAAGACGTACCTGGCGCTCCTCTCAGAGCAGCCAGGTCAACTGTTAAGTTGGCCCATACCAACCCCCTCCCCTGAACCCTCCTCCTCACAGGAATATCAACAAGTTCTCGCCAGAAGTTACAATTTCATTTAGGAAAGGAACGGAACCAGTGTTAAACAGAGGTGAACAGTGGTGAACAGTGCTTAAGTCAGTGAGAACAACTCAACAGTAACAGTCGTACCCAAGTTAACCTTCACACAGTGAGGTCCCAGGTACCCAGTGATAACGGCCCGTGAGACCCAACAACAACCAGCGATGTGTTAATCCGTCTACGATAGGAAGGCCCAAGACCAAACCTCACTCATATAACACCATCTGTGAGGGAATTACTACACCACATGTCCCTCATAACACCATATGTGAGGGAATTACTACACCACGTCAAGTCCCTCATCACACCATCTGTGAGGGAATTACTACACCACGTGAGGTCCCTCATAACACCATCTGTGAGGGAATTACTACACCACGTCAGGCCCCTCATAACACCATCTGTGAGGGAATTACTACACCAGGTGATGCCCCTCATAACACCATCTGTGAGGTAATTACTACACCATGTGAGGTCCCTCATAACACCATCTGTGAGGGAATTACTACACCACGTGAGGCCCCTCATAACACCATCTGCGAGGGAATTACTACACCACGCCTGGTCCCTCATAACACCATCTGAGGGAACTACTACACCACGTGGGTTCCTCCTAACACCATCTGGGAGGGAGTTACTACACTACGAGTTTGCTGTTCAACACCTACATTAATCTGTTTGTTCACTGTATGTTCCTTTACCTTTCTCTAATGAAGGCTTTTGTTAAACCACCAATGTATGTAATAAGTCATTTATGTCCAATGTATATTTTCAGCCTTCAGGCTGCAGAATTTTTTCAATAAACCGTTAATTATTATAATTATTATTATTAAAGTGGCCGCTCGTGCATAGGGACCACAGGCGCTAGCCGTCAAAACAAGACTGTCCCCTTATCTCCCTCGCCACTGCTGCCCCAGGGAAGTTTCTATAGTCTTCTCCAACCCTCAATAGTCCTCCCCAACCCTCAATAGTTGAGTATAAAATTTATTAAAAATAATAATAATACTTTTAATGTAATGTTTCATACTCAATAAAGAAATAATATAAAGCATTTACTATTGAATTTCGTTATAAAATAGTTTACAATTACGACATTATTAAGTATTGAGAAGAGACGTAAATAAATCGTAAGACGCCGTCGCCAAGACAACGCCTTCAACAGCAACACATAAGACAGGGTACTGCCATGACCGGCCATCTTGGAAGACGTCATATATGGATCTCTGCTAATGATTGGCTGTTTACTCAGGAATGTCTTAGGGAACGTTACCGACCATACCACAAGAGCACTAAAAGCAGTTCTAGACTATGTTATATTTCACACAAAGCCTGTTCATCGAGCTGATGGCGCCATGAACCTCCCATTGGGAACTGCCCGTGCTGCTTATGTGGATGTCAGTAGCATTTTACTGAATCCAGCTGGTATGAAACAGGAGGTACCATATATACTTCATTTTTAGTCCATATAACACAAAAGCAGCACGGGCAGGTCCCAATGGGAGGTTCACGGCGCCATCAGCTCGATGAACAGGCTTTGTGTGAAATATAACATAGTCTAGAACTGCTTTTAGTACTCTTGTGGTATGGTCGGTAACATTCCCTAGTCCCACGCAGTAGGTCGAGGGTTCGAGTCCTGTGTCGTCACAGCTGGCTATCCCCAACAACCAATCATAGTACCTCAAGACACTGACCAAACTGTGATGCTACCCCCAGTCCTTAGTCCCAAACCTCAATAGTACCCCAACCTTTAATTGTACTATGCTGTCACTAGGAATTGAGTATGACGATCATCCAACTATGATACAATGATATAAGTTATTAGGGATGTCAACTTCAATGGTGAGTTTTGAGGTGACTAAAGAGGCCCATAAGGGAGCGGCAGAGCTGTTCACAGATGTTGCACATGTGGAGGACTACATCGAGTGAGGGAGGGGCGGCGGCGACAGCGTCTTTCCGTAATATACAGTACAGTGATTATAACAAGGAGACGCCATCGCCCACGTGAGACTCCCGCTGTCCCTCCCACAGTGTCCTCGTCTTGTGTTCAGTGTGACGGAAAGCGAAGCAGCGCTGTTGAGGTGTGCGAGTACTGTAGGGAGTTCAGAGTTAAGGCAAAATAGAATAAGCCAGGTGACTACAACGGTAATAATGAGCTTATAACAGTGTCCTTGGGTGAGTCCACTTACTGTATGCCACTGTTTTTATACCTACACTGTGTGTATGTATACCTGCACTGTGTACATGCTGAAAGAATTTGAACATTATAATACGATTTTACTGGATAACTTTCAATCTAGCCATCTGCAGTGTCTTGGAAGGAATTGAATGTACACTAGGAATGCCCGCTCTCCGTCCTTGTATCCGTGAGAGAGCTGTGAGCCACAACAACTCCAACAAATAGTATTGGATTTTAGCCAAACCTGGCAGGTGGATGTACCACTAAAACATCACACACGAACGAATATAATAACAAGTATATTTTCACCATAGTCTCGAGTTATGGCACGGCGGGGGGTGGGGGGGGGGGGACCAATCTACCTGGCCAACACAATCTTATTTCATGGGGTTTTGCCTTAGAACTGTCAACACACACGACAATGATATAAAGGTATGGTGGACGCCTCTTTCATGCTATTTTTCAAGTTTTTTATTATTTATTATATTTTTACTTTTAAATTTTCAAGCTGCTCATACCATCACCGACCGCCACATGTGTTTTCAGCAGCGGACCTTGTTAGTTATCGCCTGTCTTATGTTATTCTTGCTCCTTTTATATCTATGGTAACTTTAAATCAAATATATTACATATACTGCACTGTACTGTAGTTCGCCTGTGTCTGTGGTGCACATGCGCATTGTCTTGACATTGGGGAACATTAAAAAACTCCCTTGGATCTAACTTTAAAAATTAGGGTAACCTTGCTTACGTGTTTACATATCTAGCGAGTGTAAAGAAGTAACCTATTATTAGATCCGAGAGATGTGCAGACAGGCCTAGCCGTTTCAACAACACGGTCACCTTATTATTCAATTATAACCTTAGTCGGTTACATTTACAAAGTAAAAACTTAAATGTTGCACCTGCCAGACACGGTTCACACACACAAGAAACTGGTGAGTAAGAGAGGTAATATTTAACTGAAAGGCGGCAGCGACCTTGTTGAGAACACCTACAGTACACCGTGAACTATAGGTAGGTTCCTGGAGTCACTGGTAACGGTGTCCAACAGTGACCGAAATAAAGCACTCGGTCGGCACGATCTTCATACAGAGTTTAATAAATCTCTCATAAAACTGCCCCAACAACTATAGCTGCGTAAGAAATAGATTTGGAGTTAACGGCATCATAACTAAGACTTCGCTACCCCCAAAACCCCTATTTACAACATTGTAAGGAAACCAAATGTAACACGGAAATACACATTATTATTATTAGTAGTAGTAATAGTAGTAGCAGCAACAGTAGTAGGAGTAGTAACTTAGCTCTCGATGCTACACACAGGAGGAACGAGAACGACAAGATAAGGGCACACAGGGAGAGAATTCAGAACGTTGATCAAGACAGCTTCACTCCTCTGGTGTTTACAACCTCTGGTGGGATGGGACCAAGTGCAAGATGCTTCTACGCCAGACTCGCGGAGGTGATATCCGAACAGAAGCAGCAGCCCAGAAGTTATGTTACAGCCTGGATGAGATGTCGACTGTCCTTCTTTCTCCTTAGGTCTGCTTTGCTCTGCCTCAGGGGAACGAGAGCATCGGCCCTAAAGCCGACAACAGTTGCAGATATTGACTATGAGGCAACAGTCACTGAATGCCGCATGGATCTGCGTCTCAACTAACTCAACACAGCTAGGATAGCTACTTATGCATTAGGATATTTAATATTAAGGTAATAAAATGGTGGTAAAGGTATGGCTATTGGGGGAGGCTGGAGGCCTTTGAAAAAATAAAATAAAATAAAAAAGTAAGTAGTAGTAGGTAGTAGTAGTAGTAGTAAGTAGAAGTAGTAAGTAGTAGTAGTAATTGTAGTAGTAGTAGTAAGTAGTAGTAGTAGTAATTGTAGTAGTAGTAGTAAGTAGTAGTAGTAGTAATTGTAGTAGTAGTAGTGTGCTTAATGATAATAATACAAAATTTTCCTAATAATAAACAAGACTACAGTACAGTATTATCATCATCAATACAAGTTAAAGTAACAATGGGACAAATGAGCAACATGAAGCGAGACACAGATGGCAGGCGCTGCTTCATGACCAGTAAAGGTGTCTCAGGTGGCCCGGAGGTCACACTCACCACACTAGGAAAGGTCACCAACCTACATGGACAACCTGGCCTCTATGCTGACGTCAACTGTATACGTCAGACTTGGTGCTGCCAGTTTAGTACACGTGTTCTGTTGGGCCATCAGCTGTGACGTAACCTGACAATATTCACCCCCCCATCTCTTCCTTGTTTGGTATTAATCTCTCTCTCTTTCTTTATTTATTCCTTCCTTCCTATATTTGTATTTATTTTCCTTGCGAGTCTCTCTCTCTCTCTCTCTCCACAGTATTTTCCTTATTGTAACTCTCTCTCTCCCTCCCTCAATCCCTTCCTAGTCTGTTATTCTCTCTGCTTTGTCTTTCTTCTCCTAGTTAGTTAGTCTCTCTCTGCCTCTTTCTCGCTCTACCCCTCAATATATTCCTAGTTTGTATCTCTCTCCCCCTCAACCTCGTCAGCTACGTCGCCTATACCTTTACTTACCGTCACCGTGAGGTTGTGTTGTAAGAAATATACATAACGGTGCAGTACTTCCCTGTGTGGAGGAGAGCCACCCTAGCATACCTTGTCTACCAAACAAATATTTGACCCATCAACTTTAACACACTGGTGGTGATTGTATAGTTACTGTGTTAACAATAGTTGTGAGTGGTGGTGGTGATTGTACAGTTACTGTGTTAACAATAGTTGTGAGTGGTGGTGGTTATTGTATAGTTACTGTGTTAACAATAGTTGTGAGTGGTGATTGTATAGTTACTGTGTTAACAATAGTTGTGAGTGGTGGTGGTGATTGTATAGTTACTGTGTTAACAATAGTTGTGAGTGGTGGTGGTGATTGTATAGTTACTGTGTTAACAATAGTTGTGAGTGGTGGTGGTTATTGTATAGTTACTGTGTTAACAATAGTTGTGAGTGGTGATTGTATAGTTACTGTGTTAACAATAGTTGTGAGTGGTGGTGGTGATTGTATAGTTACTGTGTTAACAATAGTTGTGAGTGGTGGTGGTGATTGTATAGTTACTGTGTTAACAATAGTTGTGAGTGGTGGTGGTGATTGTATAGTTACTGTGTGTTAACAATAGTTGTGAGTGGTGGTGTGATTGTATAGTTACTGTGTTAACAATAGTTGTGAGTGGTGATTGTATAGTTACAATGTGTGGTTGTTGGTGAATAGTTACTGTGTTAGTTGTGAGTGGTGATTGTATAGTTACTGTGTTAACAATAGTTGTGAGTGGTGATTGTATAGTTACTGTGTTAACAATAGTTGTGAGTGGTGATTATAGTTACTGTGTTAACAATAGTTGTGAGTGGTGATTATAGTTACTGTGTTAACAATAGTTGTAGTGGTGGTGGTGATTGTATAGTTACTGTGTTAACAATAGTTGTGAGTGGTGATTGTATAGTTACTGTGTTAACAATAGTTGTAGTGGTGGTGGTGATTGTATAGTTACTGTGTAACAATAATTGTGAGTGGTGGTGGTGATTGTATAGTTACTGTGTTAACAATAGTTGTGAGTGGTGGTGGTGATTGTATAGTTACTGTGTTAACAATAGTTGTGAGTGGTGGTGGTGATTGTATAGTTGCTGTGTTAACAATAGTTGCGAGTGGTGATTGTATAGTTACTGTGTTAACAATGAGTTGTGAGTGGTGATTGTATAGTTACTGTGTTAACAATAATTGTGAGTGGTGGTGGTGATTGTATAGTTACTATGTTAACAATAGTTGCGAGTGGTGATTGTATAGTTACTGTGTTAACAATAGTTGTGTGGTGGTGATTGTATAGTTACTGTGTTAACAATAGTGTGAGTGGTGGTGGTGGTGATTGTATAGTTACTGTGTTAACAATAGTTGTGGTGGTGGTGGTGATTGTATAGTTACTGTGTTAACAATAGAGTTGGTGGTGGTGATTGTATAGTTACTGTGTTAACAATAGTTGTGGTGGTGATTGTGTTACTGTGAGTGGTGGTGGTGATTGTATAGTTACTGTGTTAACAATAGTTGTGAGTGGTGGTGGTGATTGTAAGTTACTGTGTTACTGTAAACAATAGTTGTGAGTGGTGAGTGGTGATTGTATAGTTACTGTGTTACAATAGTTGTGAGTGGTGGTGGTGTTGTATAGTTACTGTGTTAACAATAGTTGTGGTGGTGGTGATTGTATAGTTACTGTGTTAACAATAGTTGTGGTGGTGGTGGTGATTGTATAGTTACTGTGTTAACAATAGTTGCGAGTTTGATTGTATAGTTACTGTGTTAACAATAGTTGTGAGTGGTGATTGTATAGTTACTGTGTTAACAATAATTGTGAGTGGTGGTGGTGATTGTATAGTTACTATGTTGTTAATAGTTACTGTCACTGTGGTGGTGTTACTGTGTAACAATAGTTGTGAGTGGTGAGTGGTGATTGTATAGTTACTGTGTTAACAATAGTTGTGAGTGGTGATTGTATAGTTGTAGTTGTGGTGGTGATTGTATAGTTACTGTGTTAACAATAGTTGTGATGGTGGTGGTGATTGTATAGTTACTGACAATAGTTGTGAGTGGTGACTGTGTTAATAGTGAGTGGTGATTGTATAGTTACTGTGTTAACAATAAGCAGTAATTGTATAGTTACTATGTGTTGTTGCAGTGGTGATTGTATAGTTACTGTGTTAACAATAGTTGTGAGTGGTGATGATTGTAAGGTGGTGGTGACTGTGTTAACAAAGTTGTGAGTGGTGTGGTGGTGATTGTATAGTTACTGTGTTAACAATAGTTGTGAGTGGTGGTGATTGTATAGTTATGTTGTGTGGTGATTGTATAGTTACTGTGTTAACAATAGTTGTGAGTGGTGATGGTTACTGGAGTGGTGGTGGTGATTGGTTACTATGTTAACAATAGTTGTGAGTGGTGGTGGTGGTGATTGTATAGTTACTGTGTTAACAATAGTTGTGAGTGGTGAGGGTGGTTATAGTTACTGTGTTAACAATAGTTGTGTGGTGATTGTATAGTTACTGTGTTAACAATAGGAGTGGTGAGTGGTGATATAGTTACTGTGTTGACAATAGTTGTGAGTGGTGTGGTGATTGTATAGTTACTGTGTTAACAATAGTTGTGAGTGGTGAGTGGTGATTGTATAGTTACTGTGTTAACAATAGTGTGAGTGGTGGTGTGATTGTATAGTTACTGTGTTAACAATAGTTGCGAGTTTGATTGTATAGTTACTGTGTTAACAATAGTTGTGAGTGGTGATTGTATAGTTACTGTGTTAACAATAATTGTGAGTGGTGGTGGTGATTGTATAGTTACTATGTTAACAATTGTGAGTGGTGGTGGTGGTGATTGTATAGTTACTGTGTTAACAATAGTTGTGAGTGCTGGTGGTGGTGATTGTATAGACTGTGTTAACAATAGAGTGGTGAGTGGTGGAGTGGTGATTGTATAGTTACTGTGTTAACAATAAGTGGTGGTGAGTGGTGTGAGTGGTGGTGGTGATTGTATAGTTACTGTGTTAACAATAGTTGTGAGTGGTGGTGGTGATTGTATAGTTACTGTGTTAACAATAGTTGTGAGTGGTGGTGGTGATTGTATAGTTACTGTGTTAACAATAGTTGTGGGTGTGGTGGTGGTGATTGTATAGTGTGTTAACAATAGTTGTGGGTGGTGATTGTATAGTTACTGTGTTAACAATAGTTGTGAGTGGCGGTGGTGATTGTATAGTTACTGTGTTGACCTTCGTTTCTGATAGACAAACACGTGGCAGATCAAGATGTCATGCTGAGCTCAGAATTATGTTGTTATGCCAGGAAACAACTCACTCTCCTGGGGTGTAAATTAATGTTAGACAAGTGAATGGAGGTGTGGATACAGGTGTAGTGCCTCCTCCAGAAGGGCCAGTGTGGTAAATAAATGGGTGAGGGAGGGAGGTGTGAGGAGAGAGGGAGGGTGTGAGGGGTGTGAGGGAGGTGTGTGGGGGAGGGAGGGAGGGTGTGAGGGGGAGGGAGGTGTGAGGGGGGAGGGTGTGAGGGAGGGAGGGAGGTGGAGGGAGGAGGGAGGGTGGGAGGAGGGAGGGTGAGGAGAGGGAGGGAGGGAGGGTGTGAGGGAGGGAGGGTGTGAGGAGGGTGTGAGGGGAGAGAGGGTGAGGGGGGGAGGAGGGAGGGTGAGGTGTGAGGGAGGGAGGAGGGAGAGGGTGAGTGAGCAGTGAAGAAGGAATGGAGAGAGAGAGGAGGTTGGTGAGTGATAGAATGAGTAAGTGATTGAATGATATATTGTCTGTCTTCAGGCTCAAGTACAGTTTGTCTTTATATTTATAACAATAGTTGCCTCTCTCTCTCTCTCTTTTCTCTCTCTCTCTCTCTATTCACAATCGTTCCTCCATCACTTTATTGTGCCCATCTGATTCTCTAAACTATGTTGTGATTTATTTAACTATACACCTCCCCAGGAGGCTGCTCCCGTCAGGCTGCTCCCGTTAGGAGGCTGCTCCCGTCCCCCAGGACTGCTCCCCGTTAGTTTACCCCCAGGAGGCTGCAGGAGGTTCCCGGCCCCAGTGCTCGTTAGTTTGCCCCCCAGGAGGCTGCTCCCGTTAGTTTGCCCCCCCTGCTCCCCGTTAGTTTGCACCCCAGAGGCTGGTTAGTTGCCCCCCCCTCCAGTTATTGCTCAGTTTGTTTGCTTGTTCTGTTGTTTGTCTGGGAGATATCTCAGGCATTTCATTACAACTTTTGACTTTGCTCCAGGCTTGGGATGATGTGGTGGGGAGGATAATTACGTTGTTATTACATGTTTAAATTATTATATATTATTTATATTATTGTAGAAGTAATATCATTATCAACATTAGTATCACTGTCATAATTAGCAGTATCATTATCACTATTATTTATCAATGTCATATAATTTTTATAACAACAATCATAAAGTCTTATATAATTATTATTATTAACATTATCACTAAATCTACTGTCAGTAATAATAATAATATCACTATTATCATTAATACATATACCGGTACGTTTTTTATACAATCATTATTATTATTATTATCATTATTATTATTATTATTATTATTATTATTATTACATATAGTTTAAAGGTGGAGGTGGATGGCGTGGGTAATATAATTTAGATCCGCCCCACAACAGGTAACTGGAGTAAGGTGGGACGCGTCAACTTTTTGCCTCAGAGCCTGGAGAAAGTAAAGAGTGAAGAGGTATCGCTAACCCAACAAAATTGACTCCAACTTTCCTGTAAGACAAACGTGTTTGCATCCCACGCACGACACTACACAAATATTGATCAATAAACTCATATTTCTTTATCATTCATACATACATACATTGCATACATATACTGTATACATACATAATACTCATACACACCAAGTAAATGCCTCACATTGACACTAATTATTGAACACCTTCACTAAATAGACAGGTTGATCAAGGTGAGACTCAAGTATAGGTAGGTTGATCAAGGTGAGACTCAAGTATATGTAGGTTGATCAAGGTGAGACTCAAGTATAGGCAGGTTGATCAAGGTGAGACTCAAGTATAGGTAGGTTGATCAAGGTGAGACTCAAGTATAGGTAGGTTGATCAAGGTGAGACTCAAGTATAGGTAGGTTGATCAAGGTGAGACTCAAGTATAGGTAGGTTGATCAAGGTGAGACTCAAGTATAGGTAGGTTGATCAAGGTGAGACTCAAGTATAGGTAGGTTGATCAAGGTGAGACTCAAGTATAGGTAGGTTGATCAAGAGTTCAAGACGAGACTCAAATATAGGCAGGTCAGGTTATATGACACGAACGAACATTGTAACTCTATCGGTTGTCGGGTTATGCTGATGGATGCCAACAGGTCAGGTCGTGTGCTTGACCTTATTAACCTTAAACTTCTGTATCCCAACAAACAGCAGCTCCAGTGGTGGTCATGAACACATTCCCCAAGTATGACCAGCGTAACTTTGTCCGTTCATCAGTTATGTCTCCGTGTCTGTTAACAGTTGCGGACACAATTCCGTAGACACTTGGCAGTACCTGGCATGTAAGTGCTTTAAGGATCACTAGGTGAGCGATTGAAATTTTTTATCGTATTTTCTCTCTCTTTTTTTTTCATCTTGTGGTTCCGACATAATACGTGATGAAAAACGGCGTCATTAGTTATAAACCAATCACATATATGACCTAGAAATAGATGCCAGATATTGGCAAATGTTCGAGGAATTTTTGTCCGCAACCGTATAATTATAGCCTGAGACAGAACCACTGATACACACGGCACGAACCACACTAGTCACGACGACCCGCCACTAAAATTAATGTTTACATGAGTATTAATGTTGCATCGACGAACAGCGAATACTTTATGAAATATATATATATAAAGAATAGATAAGAATGGTAAAAGTAATTCAACATATTTTCTCGCAGATCATAACCTAAGACAGAATAATAGAATAATGTCAATAACGTGGGCTCAGTTATGTGTGTGGTGGCCTTTAAGAAACCTTACAAACAGGTATATAATATTCTGAAGGAGGTCACCTTCTCTGGTACTGTACAACAAGATAATGGGGAGAAAAAGTATTGGACGGAAACAAGCATGAATTTGTATATTCAGAACCCACACGAGGCCCCCCAATAAAAGATTTTTGTTTCCGAATTACGAGATGTTTTCCCTAATTATGAAATTTTTGTCCCGAATAATGGGGTTTTGTCCCGAATTACGAATTTTCCCCATTTACGTTATTTCTTTCAGAATTATACAGCTATAATATGACATGTACTTAATTAACTTTGGAACAAACGAAAAAACCAAATTAACTTGAAAATTTCTAAATATGAAACTGGAAATACTTCACTACACTATTAAACTGGCTGAAAAAAAAAACTTTCATGACAGACAGGAAAACATAAATAAATACATCTACCACCCAGGTGACTTAGGACTGTACGGGATGTATCGCTCTGCTGTTTACATATTAAACATGTATAAGGAACACTGCAGGCTTCCTTGACAGCTGTTGCAAAATGTACAAGTTGACTGGTTGCCGAGTGAGTCGTGACACCACATCCTGTAATTAACACTTTTTTATATGGTTTAATAAGTTTTTATTCCCTGGTGAAAATATGTCAGCATTTGGAAAACTATAAATATATTAGACATCGAAAAGGAAAAAAAAAAGCATGTAAATTTTCTGCTCTACTGTCATGATTCACTAACTAATCAATAATCGAACAACTGATGCAAATTGCAATAGTTGTTAAGGAAGTCAATAATAGTTGAAGCACATACAAGTTGAAAAGTCAAGTACAGTACCATGGGCAGTCTAATGCCACTTGTCACAATACTCCCCAAGGGTAGACACAAATTTGAGGTTTACTGTCGCTTGTTGTCATGTCCGTCACTATGGTCGGCGCCTGCTGAGACCAAAGCCCAGTAACAGTGTGTGTGTGTGTAAACTTAGTTTTTGTTTTTAATGAGCGAGTCTGAAAGTGTCTTGGTGCCCTTGTGTTTGTCTTTGAACAATCACAACATCCCTGCTGCCCCTGGAATTAAAAGAACGAAAAAAGTAATACTGCCATGCCCTTTCTGACCATAACTCCAAGTACAGAGATAAGCTGCAGTCAGACACACACACACAAACAGGTATCCACATCGTCTGATTCGTAAATCATTTGGGTGAAGAGTCAAGTGAAAGCAAAATGGCGCTCGAGTGTAAAATTATAATTATCAGTGGAAGTATTTTGTCTACCACAAATAATTTTTTTACCTCTCCTTCGCCATGATGTTTAAACTGCAAATCTTCTCTTAATAATAGAGTGGTGCAACTCATAACTTAAACCAGAGGAATGTTAGTAGTGAGGAAGCGGGAGAATATGTGGTGTGGTTATTGTCACGCCAAGGTCCACCACCCACCACGAGTAGTGAACACCTCCAGCCTGGGACCTGCCGCTATACACACGCACTAACCCCACCTACCCACAGACACGGCCGATACTTATATAAACAAGGGATAGAGAGCTAAAGGTAATAAGAATAACAAGGATAATGGTGGTAAAGCGGAACGCGATTATCTCTCACTGTTATGTCCTTGGTTCGAGTCCCAGCCCGAGATAATCGTGGGAATAGCGTTACACAAAGTGATTACCAAATATCGCAAATTTCCTCAGGGCACTGTACTCCGGCTACCTACGGCACGAACACTGATCACTACCAAAGTAACAATAAACAAGATAACCGACCGAACGGTTAGTAAGAGAAGTTATGGAATGATATATTAAAATTAATTAATGTAAGTTAAGAAGGGTAATGAGGGAGGCGAGGACAGGCGTGACCTTGGAGGGTGGCACCACGATGGACGGCACCTTACCCGTCAATCTTCCACTTGAACCACTAACACGGTAAGTGAGATGTTGACCCCCTCTACAACCGCTTGCAATTATCCTCCCCACCACTCTCACCCTCCTCCCAGTCTCTCATCCTCCTCCCCATCTCTCATCCTCCTCCCCATCTCTCACCCTCCTCCCCATCTCTCACCCTCCTCCCCATCTCTCACCCTCCTCCCCTCTTACGCCCAGGCATCAAAAGGAAGAAAATTATCTCTGCTGTCATCATTTACATCAAGATGACCAATTACTATAACAACTTCTCAGTAATATACTGTTAATGAATATGATGTATTTCTTTGTGTATGAACCTCTGTCCTGCGTGGCAGTGAGAAGTGATACCACCCTCAGTGTCAAGACCTGACTGAATTACTCAGAATAGGCAAACTGTACTCCAAGCTTTGTTAATAAATTTGTTAAACTTAAAAAAGTAACACACGTTGCTGCTATAGGTTACGTTAGGTTAGGTTAGGTTAGATTTAATGGTTGACGGTGTGAGTCATATCTCCACAACAGCTGACTAAAATGTTTACTTATATAAGGTGAACAAAACAACTTAAGACTTGTGAATTACCTTTTAGCGTGGTGGTAGCTTTGTCCTTGAGGTGGTTAGTATTGTATTAAGAGTTAACCAGCAGAATAATGCATCACCTGTCTTTACTTACTGATTTATTCAGGAGGAGAAGTGGCAGGACTTTTGTGGGTGACTATACTGGACTAGTTCAAGCTCATCAGTGTACAGTTGCGGTCAAAATTATCAAGACACTATTTACAATACCTGCAATCTATTTTAGGGTCACGGGAGTAAAGTACAACGGCTTTTTAACTTATATTTTACCAGATTTGTCTTTATAATTTTTGTCCTTACCAAAAAGAAGCATTCGCCAGCTATCAACTAGTCACATGTATGACCCACAAGTAGATTTTATTTTTAGATTGCCTCCGAGGGGGCTAGTTTATTGGGCACCCCTTTACATCCTGTACAAGGTGAAGCACAGAAGCGTTTACAGCGCCCATCTGGGAAGCATGCGCAAGTTCATACTTGCCTTTATGACTCATGCATTAAGGGGGTTTCGTCAGCAAGTTACATAAAGTGACAGAATGATGAGTGTGTGTGTGTGGGGGAATTCGGTACAGTTTATCTGTTTATGGCAAAGTGTGGCAGGTCCCTAATAATGTCAAGTGCCAGGCCTGTCACTAGGAGGGATATTTGGTCAGGGAGGGAAGAGGTGTTGGTAACGGCTGGGGACCTATAGGAGGTCATAGGGCAAGTGAGGATATGGTGAGAAAGGGTGTGAGAGTCGGTTGACCACAAAGTTTATAAACAGAGCGGCCAGGCTCAGGGTTGCCAATGTACTAGGCGTGGCGAAGTGCAGTGGGGGTGGTGGAGGTGATATGGTGTGGTGGGGCAGGTACAGTAGGGGTGGAGGGAGGCACATAGGCATTGACAACATTGAGGACACACCTTTTAGTGTAATTGTGATGGTGTGTGCGTCGACATGTCGGTGGGGTACAGGTAGCCGGGGGTGGTGTCCTCAGGTCCAATAGGTAGCCCTGGTGGAGACAGCACAGACACAGTAGCAGGCGCGGCTTGCGGTGGGTGGAGGACAGGTTGAGGCACCAAGTGTCGTGAAGATGGAGTAGGACTTCGCTCGGGGGCAGCAGGACACACCAGGGCAGGCCCGGTAGGCACTACACCAGTAGTGAAAGCCGCCGGCGGTGGAGTAGGCCGTTAGCAGAGGCACTACCAGCTTGTGTCAAACCAGAAGAGAGGAGTGACTGGGTGGCAACAGATGGCAAGAGTAGGTCGGAGATGGTGGTACAGAGTGTAGCGAAGAGTTTTTCAATACGGTTGGTAAATTCTTGGAAGAGGGATATGATCTGTGTCATGTCACTGGCAGGGGGTTGTGGGAGGGCACCGGTGGGAGCACAAGGCCTGGCAGCTTCAGAGTAGAGACGGGGAGGGGGCCCAGTACTAGTTGAGTTAGGAGACGGCCGGGACTGCTGTGTTGTAGCCAGGAGAGGCCAGGCAGAGGCAGGTGTTGTTGAAGAAGGTGTTGCTGGAGACAGAGGGTACACAGAGGGGTGCGCCCCGGTAGACTGGGGGGAGGGAGGCGTTGTGGTAGATGCAGCCTTTGGGGAGGCTTTTCCCCTGGGACAGACGGGCGATTGGGGCATTGCCATGAGTCAGCATTGTGCCGGCCGCCACAGTTACATCACCTGGGATCAACTACATAGCCCACATTTTGATTTTCTGGGCACAGGCGGCGGAGTTATGGTTATGTGAACAGAAGCGACATCTGGGACGATCACGTCGGCAGCAGGCAGTGAAGGTGTGACCCCAATGAGAACAGAAAACACAAAATGCAGGCCCGGGGTGATAGAATTCTGCGTACAGTGGAGGGAGGAGTGGGTGGGCATCCACAGTGGTTGGGCACTCCCTTCCCTTCCACTTGACAATGACAGCAGCTTGTGGAACTCTCCCCCGGTAATGGCGACGTATACTCAGTATACTAAAGTTAAAGTCACGCGCCTTCTTCGATGTCAGCGTATAAGGGGAAACGTTTCACTAGGATGTGGCAACATTCATCCACGTCTACTGGGGGGGGGGGAGGCACCAGGACGACCCCATCAAAGCCAACAGTACTCAATGTTTCATAGACCTTAGGAGTCTGACACTTGACAAAGTTCCGGTTCTTACCTTGTCGGAAATAAATGTCGAGTCCGTGCTGTCTGCAGTACTTCATCATCCAATTAAAGCAGTCCTCTACAGTTTTCAGTGAGTCCTTGGAGAAGTGTAGATTAAGCTTATGGTTGGCAGAGGGCAGGGTGATAGAGTCTGTGGTATTAGTGTCTCCACTCTGGCTAGTGTTTCCCATAGAAACATTACCGTCACTGTCATAATCACTGGGGTCTGACTCTTGAAGGGTGTTGAGTTCAGTATGACCAGGCGAGTTGGTGATGGCATCCATATCAGAGATGTCTGCGTCCATGAGAGAGCCTCTTCTGGGACGTTTATGTCGACCCCCCATGCTGGCAAAAACTTGCCGGCTGAGGGGACCTTTGTGGGACGATCGGGAAGTCGAGAGCACCTATGGGCACGTCTGTCCCCTTATGTGGTCACGCCACGACTTACCCACAAGTAGGAGCCAGATATGACCTGTCCTGTACGGGGTGTCGGCGGCAGGTATACCCCAACATGTGCCAGTGTTGGTGTAGCCTGCAAGGACCGGCTTTTAGTAGTGTCAAGCTCTGTTAGTTGTAGTATTCGTGTTATTTACCGATGGTCACTTTTACTTTTGTAACATAATGGTCGCTATTAATTAATGGATGATAGTGTGTTGTGCGAGAGACGTATGGCGCTCTCTAGTGTCAATGAATATGATGCATTCTTTGTGTACGAACCTCTGTCTTGCATGGCAGTGAACAGTGACATTACCCACATGAATCTGACCTCTATACATATATAGCTGTTAATGAATATTATGTATTTCTTTGTGTATGAACCTCTGTCCTGCATGGCAGTGAGAAGTGATACCACCCTCAGTGTCAAGACCTGACTGAATTACTCAGAATAGGCAAACTGTACTACAAGCTTTGTCAATAAATTTGTAAAACTGTCACCCTCCCCTTATTCCCCACTGCTCCCTGCCACCCTCCCTACCACCCCCCTTCCTCCTTACACCACTCACAAAGGGTTAAAGGATGGTGGCAGGAAGACTCAGCTCAGCCCCTCGTGAGTGACAGTCTTTCTTGGGACAATAAATCAAGACGAGTGAACTCTGGCCTAACATTATGTTCACCTTACATGGCCCATCTCCTTTCCGCGTGTCTGCACTCGTTTTCTCTCTCCCTCAAATTGGCTGTATTTATGTATGCCTTGTGAGTGAGAGTTAACGTACCCTCGTGCACACTCCTGGTACACTTTGTATACATATGTGAACATACTCGTGAGGGCAGATGATCTTACGTGGCCGAGGTACACCAACACCAGCGCATGAATGTAATATTCTCACTTCCCGAGTTATCGAGGTCACCTGTTCGATACTCGCTAGCAATCTCGGCCACGAAATCACAATACGTGCCGCCCACACTGACAACCTGTTTACCTGCGTGTGAGGCTCTGTGTATACTTGTTTATCACACACAATATATATATATATATATATATATATATATATATATATATATATATATATATATATATATATATAGAGAGAGGGAGAGAGAGAGAGAGAGAGAGAGAGAGAGAGAGAGAGAGAGAGAGAGAGAGAGAGAGAGAGAGAGAGAGAGAGAGAGAGAGAGAGTGTAATAAATTCACTTTTGATAAAGTGCCATAAAATATATCAAAGAGGTTTAGAAGAAGTGGAATTATACACAACAATATAAACAATAAACAAACTGACAGTGAAACTCATGTCACCAAGTTATAGTTTGTATGACAAGGCTGTACACACATAGTACTTGACACCAATAAACTATGAGGAACTACCACAAGAATAAGTAGAACAACAAGCAAGAGAAACTTTCACCTAACCTGCCCGTAATAAGAACTATTATACCTTTAAAACAGATGTTATATTGTGAGGCCCAGACTGAGACACCACAGTCACCTACCGGTACTGTGTCCACACTTAAATACTCTTACGGTTGATTTCTCCCGTAAACAAAGATAAAAGAATACAACCAACTAGCTGTCTCTCAGGGTAGAACACTTGTGAACACAGTATCAAACATTATAGTGAGACTTTACCCTAACAAAATAGATTACGTCCACGTGTCATGAAATTAACATACAAAGTTTTTAGAAAGATACTGCACCTAACATTAGTCTGGTCTTAACTAACATTGTAAGTTCAGGTAGGATTTCAGGGTAATTTGATTGTCATTTATGGACGTAATATTGTGGTTTAGTTAAGGTTAACTAGTTAGGTTTATTCCTATATCTTAACCGACAGGAAACAGTCACCGCACTAATCTGACCTCGGACCAACCCAGAGATCCTGTTGTATAAGATGCAAATTATAAAAAAAATAAATAAACAACAAAAATAAATAAATTAATAAATAGAACAAATAATACAAAATAAAAATAAAATATAACCAAAAATGTATAAATAAATAAATAAACCATCAGATTGGTGTTTAATAATGATAGCAGTTGATGCAGCCACAACAACAAGAACAGCGTCGTGTTAAGAGAGAACTATGTGAATATCACCAAAGTTCAGCAGGAGGAGATTACCACTGAAGGCCGCCATTTACACCAAGTATTTCAAGGCAATAACTAAAGGATGACCCGATGACCCCGAGACTTTGACATTTAACCGACCTCCAGCAGACACAAAGAGCTCCCAGGGACAACACTCAAGAATCCACACCTCCACTCACCAGTTCGAGCTTCACCTGTACCAACAACAAGTCCAGAGTTTACATATAGATTCCCTCAAAGACCCAGTGTGTTGGTCAGGACTGAGGTTACTACAGCTGTCTGACACGACTAGAGAGAGACGTACAGTCAACACTATGGAACAAAGGGTAGAGAGAGAGAGAGAGAGAGAGAGAGATGAACGTCTCTCATACACAAGACACTCACCCAATAAGTAGAAGCGTCTGTGAGGGAGGTTAAAGTTGCATTAGTCAGGTCTGGCCATATACCGTACAGTACTCCGCCGGTATAATAAGACACATTTGGAGAGAGGGAAAAAAAACACTCCTTTACGCAAACTATTACTATCGATCACTAAGTCAATCAGTCAAGAAAGGCAGGCATTGGGCTGTCTAATACAACCTGACATGATGAATTCGCGTCTAAAATAAACTTGTCTTCAACACAACCAATAACAAACATTTGGAATTACTTGTTGGAAAAATTTGGCTTAACAAACAGACCGAGAAACATGCGTGTAAACAATCGACTAAATATAATGACAGTTTTAACAAGCCGCAGTAGACACGTCAAGACAAACACTAATTTTCAACAGGTATTCTCAACAACCTCACCCAGCAGTTTTGAAGCAAGTAACTCCTCCTCATCCATTAGATAAATAAAGGCTGAAACACACACACGTTCACAAACCGACACAGAATTAATTAAAGACTAGAAAAAGCAATGAGGAATAACTAACATTGACACGGGCGGGGGGGGCGGGGTGGTGGGGGTCGGGGGTCTGGGTGGTGGTGGGGGGCGGGAAGGTATGAATAAGAAACTGTTGTGGTAGTGGTTTGTGTCTTAAAGGGTATTCCAACACCTGCACCACTGTCAGGCTAGGTGGGGGGAGGTAAGGAGGGGGAGGGGTGGGGAGGAGGAGGGGGAAGAGGAGGGGGGAGAGAGGTAGGAAAATGGTAATGTCTATACACTTCACCTTGACCCGGCCAACCAACCAAACAACGCTTGAGGTCACAGGGTATCTGTCTGTCTATATATCTGTCAGTCTCTGTATGTCTGGCTATCTATCTGTCTGTCTTTCTAACTACATATCTATCTGTATGTATCTGACTGTCTGTCTATCTGTGTCTATATATAGTTATCTATCTATCTGTTTGTGTCTGTCACTCTATCTATATAACCCATGTTACTAATTTTCTAAGGGTTGGCACGTAAGCTAGAGCAGGAAATCATAGGAGCAGTACAAGACAAGCAAATAACACGACAGGAGAGAGCTAAGACATGGCCTCACGTGCTGGCTACTGTAGATGGATACGTTATTTACTTCTTGACCTGAGGACCAGTGAAAGTGTTGTCTTAGGGGGGCGCAGTTTGTCTCCCATCGATTGGCCAGTGGCTTAAGGTGGCATTTCAGCAGTTCAGAGGTGACACGATAATGATATGGAATTTACGTGTGTGTGTGTGTGTGTGTGTGTGTGTGTGTGTGTGTGTGTGTGTGTGTGTGTGTGGGTGTGTGTGTGTACTGTAGAGGGAATCCGCCCTATACACACTTCCACTTGTTCTTACTTCACCATGTTTGACTTGCTATCAAAACCAATGGTCCCTCAGGCACTTTCCACCACCCACCATTTTAATTTATGAAGGCAGACTGTACAGATTATGAGGACATTTATCTTACCCAGAAAAGTTAAGAAAAAGAGATCTCAACACACTCATATTCGCTATGTATCAACTCACAGATCACTTGCCTAAATGGTGTCAGCGGCGGTAACACTTGTCATGTGATGTCATAACTGCTGTCACCTCACGTCTACGACCTCTCAGCTTAATTGGTTCAGTTGAAATGTTGACAACTTGACACTGACTGACTAGAGGCGGGTTGACAGCTTACTCCAGAGATAAATTAAATTACTTGCCTGGCCCCTAGCTAATCTGCAGAGCCTGTAAGAAGGCAATGATGAGCTCCACTGCTTCCCTGTTGGACGTTCTCGTGTTTCGTCTTACACGGCTGTTAGGGGCTACCCAATAAAGTAACCCCTGCGCTCTGTGGGGCGATTTTGAATTTGAATAACCTCCCTGGCCATAACCACCTCCCCCCCCTGGCCACGACCACCTACCTGGCCACGACTACCTACCTGGCCACGACCACCAACCTCCGTGGCCACGACCACCAACCTCCCTGGCCACGACCACCTGAATCCCTGGCCACGACCACCTACCTCCCTGGCCACGACCACCAACCTCCCTGGCCACGACCACCTGAATCCCTGGCCACAACCACCTGCCTCCCTGGCCACGACCACCTACCTGGCCACGACTACCTCCCTGGCCCCGGCCAACTCCTTGAATAAACCAAAACAGATTCCAGTGTTGGTCTTGTCTGAACTTAAGAGGAATTCATACATAGTCTTGTCACACCCACGATATACATACTAATGAATAAGAGTTGGCCTGACACTCGCCAGTCTTATCTTCCTTCCGTCTCTCTATCTGTGCTTCCTACCGTCGAGGAACTCTTGGGTGCCGAGGTCGACGAAAACGGTGTGTGTTACCAGCAGCAGACGCCCTCCCTCAACACTTGGTTTATTGCACACTTAAGCAGCTCGACTTAATAGCCACTCACAACGCATTTAAGAGTTACCCGAGGCGTTAGCCACGTGGACGTCTGAAGTCACGTATTCACATGTCACAACGAGATGGTTAATATACCTGTACTGCCACGGTACTTTGATATTGAAACACTTTATTTGGCCAGAAAAATACTGATAGACAGAATAATTATTGATATGGCTGAGCCAATTTAGAGGCTGAGCTCTCTTAGTAGCAGCTGATATATACTGTACAATTATCTCAAGGAATTATTATATAACATATATTAATTATCATGGTGTTAGTAAATACATATGAGAATGTGACCATGATTATCTTTTCTTTTCTGTTTTTATTCACACGCATCAGGTAGACCTACCTGTGCCCGGGTAGGATATTCCCCGTGTGTATATATATATATATATATATATATATATATATATATATATATATATATATATATATATATATATATATATATATATATATATATATATATATATATATATATATATATATATATATATATATATATATATATATATATATGAATATTTTGTGAGTTTTTAACATATAGTCCGTGTGGACATGTTATGGTTCAGGTGGGATATTGGGATAATACAGGCAGGTAGGTATTAGGCAGCTACCAGACAGGGAGGTTCTACCGCCTGGGAAGATATTGGAAGCATAATGTGTTGTCTAATGGTAGACCCTGCTGCCATATGGCATCACGAAAAATGTTACCAAGTCTCAGGTTGATGATCTGACTTTCTGCCTCATTTACACACAATTGCAGGGTCTCAATTGTTTCTCTTACTATTGCCAACACAACATACATACTGTATATTGTTTCTCACTTTTGATCTTTTTTTCATTTTGTATTTAATTATGGTTCTTTATTATTATTATTATTATTATTATTATTATTACAGTGGTTTTATTATTATTATTAATTTATTATTTTATTTTAATTTTTTTATTTTTTATTAGAAATTGTATTTACTATGAATTATTATTATTATTACACTTTCGCCCCCCAGACCCCGATGTGGGTCAGTGACCTGTGCCCGGGTTGGATAGTCCCCGTAAAAAAAAGACAGGTGAGGCATCTTGCACAGGTATTTCTTGTACCAGTCGGGGGTTTTATACAAGCCGGTGGGTACAGGTACACGGGTAGAGTGTTTACAGAGGCTCTTGATGGTTGTCTAATTGAGGAAGTTACACCTCCCGGGCATCAGTATGTATTCCATAATTTCCCTCACATAGCTATTCCTCAACTTGTCCACTGGAGGTATTTTCCTGGACTTGTAAGTAGAATTATAAAGAAGACACCAGAGAAGCTCTCACAACAAACATGGTGAAGAATACAGTAATGTGATGATAATGGAGGAGTAAACAGAGATCCTTGTTGACCCTCTTAATGCCCTCCATCCATCTTAATCCTTAAAAGAACGATCAGCTTTGATTATAAATGTAAACAATACAAGGATTCTATTGGCAATTATTTACAACACTATTTTAGCAAGAACCCATTACAGTCTCTTATACACCACAGCCCATCTCCGTCAAGGCCGCCCGTACATAGCTCCTGACGTGAGAACAAGACTAACAGAACAATTCCAATACCACCTTCACCGCCGCTGTAATATCATAACTTACGTGAGCCACAGGGACGCACTTTACACCTAACAAAAATGCCACCGGGGTAATAAGGTGCATCCTTAATGACCCAACCATGGAGGGGGGGTGGGGGGGGGCTGTGGGCTGAGGGCTGAGGGTTAAGGTCTTCTGGAATCTGATCAATATTTTTTTTTCAAGATTCTTACGTTAATCTTTCCCCTTAACTGAGATGCAGAGAATTAAAGACACACAGGAGGACGAAATAAATAAATAAATTAAATAAATATAATTACACTTAGACATTACTATAACAAGGTCCACACCCTTACCTTCAAAAGAGAGAGAGAGAGAGAGAGAGAGAGAGAGAGAGAGAGAGAGAGAGACGTAAGTAATTTTCGATAACCCGGGTATAGTGACACAGGGCCCCATCCCTGTTATTATAACCTACCCCCCCCCCAACTGAAACTAACTCAGCCATTAGGTTAGGTTAAGTCGCCTTAAACCAAACTTTAAACACAAAACTAACCGACCTGTAAACACAAAATAAACCGACCGATAAACACAACAAACAAATTAAACCGACCGATAAACACAACAAACAAATTAAACCGAACTACAAAACAACAACAACAATCCAATAAATCCAACTAGGGACGAGACCTGGTCATGATGTCATACCCAACAGGTGAACAAGGACCACCCCCTCCACCCCTCCCCTCACCTCCAGGTATAGGGACTGCACACACAACTAAACTCGTCTTACTTGTAGTGATTCTTATCCCGTTCTTCATCTTACATAAATCAATTCAGTAATGAGCTATATACTCCTCTACCAGTCACACTAAAATTATGAACGCGAATAATTATGATCCCGTCGTCTGAAGCATAATAGTCACATTAGGTTTACAGGTCTGATTACATTATCTTAATTCATATTCCTGTTACCTGTATATTAAGCAACCCACAAGTCGTTTATGTGTATATATCATCATGAGAGGTTTGTGAGCCTATTGTAGCACGAGTTATTGGGACATGTACTCTACTTACACTTAATTGTTCCTATCTACAACACTTAATTGTTCCTGTCTACTACACTTAATTGTTCCTACCTACTACACTTAATTGTTCCTATGGGATATCAAGTAGCTTACACACACTCTCTCTCGTGTACTGTAATGACTCTCACAAAGTTGACCACATTCATTTTGTTCCAATACGTCTTTCAAGTTTATTTACCCACGATATTAACATCTATTCTTTTGTTTCATCTCTTCCTTTCCAGTTAGCTTCATTACGCTCATCCTATCACTTTTATAAACTTTCTTTTAACTGTTCTTACTGGTTTCCTTCACACACCTTTATCTATATAAAACTGCAGATAAGTTACAGATTAGTTGACCCAAGACTAAACATTAATGTGAACCTGTAAACATAATGTGTATTAATATTCATTAACACTATTATGAGTCACACACCCAGCGTTGCCTGCTCCACTAACACAGGAAAGTATTTCCACGCTAACCTGGCCCATAAGCCACGCCCCTCTTCTATACTAATAGCTGATTGGTTCATAGAAAATTCAAACTAAATGTGTTCACAATTGGTAAGCAGACTTGTTATTATCTAAAATAATGTTAAATATCGGAACTATCAAAATGTAGATGATTTCAAGGCATTAGCACTTCAGAGAGGATGTTAGAAAAATTTTAATGTTTATCATAAAAGGTCGATATAAATACGCGCTTATACACGCACAGTCCGGGGAAGGTAAATCGCTCTGGGGAACCAATCATCTGTTTGTAGCTATAGATGAGGGGCATGGCTTATGGCTCACTTAACTTTGAAAGTTTTTAATTTTATAGTGACGACCAACTTCCAAGTTAGTGAAAATCTACTAGCCTACGAACGCTAGGCGTGACTTAATCGATTCTAGTAGAGTCGTTGACACGACGCTAGTAGAGCTAGCTGGTATCACACCAGCACTAGCGTCTAATAACACGAGCCATGAGGTTAACGCTCTCTTAGATCCTAATATTTCCCAGGCAAGTTTCCGTAATTTCCGAGTGTAATATTTGTGCCCTCCTTAAGTAATGATGAAACACGGTGTAGAAGCGTTGCCTCGGCCGCTAAACTCAATATTTACATTGAGTCATATTTGATGTTCTAATGAGATGCAACGAAAAGTGACTAAAAACTGGTTGTTGTCGGTTGAGTTAGTGTAGGAGTGAGTCATATGTCCGGGTGAGCGGGGCGTCCTAATACACACTAAACAGGTATAATATGTATACGTAAACACGTTATATCCACCTAACTACTGACAGTCTCAAAAGTTATTAGTGCCAGGCAAACAACGATAAAGTAGTAGTCTCCATCTGCATGTCAGCCCGTGTTCTATAAAGAAAGACCTAAGACTATAGAGTGTCTAGACATATATGGTATAAATATCCTCCTCTGTGGTGCCAAGATCAAGGTCTGATATTAAGGCCACTGACCTACTCTACATCCCCTCCCCTATATTCCCCGGCGCGGACGAATAGTTCCCTATGGGGATAAGGACATGTTTATCTCTTATTACATGAAGGGAGTTACAGAGTCAAACATTCCATTGAGAAAACAATGACTATAAAATATACAGTAATCATATGTCTATATAGTTGATATTTAAAAGTAATAAATAACAGTAACATATAGTAGTGGTAATAATATATGTAATAGTAACAAATAGCAGTAAAACATAGTAATGATATATCAAGGAGTAATATAATTTATCACCTCACAAATAAAGATCCCGCATAAAATATCCATTACCCTGAAAACACAACAACAACAACAGCCATGAGAAGAACATCAGAATATTGCATTATTTTCCCTGAACATTCTATTATACGCTGACTTAAACCTTGAGATATCTAAGTCACCACCTCGTCACTGTACGATTATTTAAGTCATTGTACTGAAATGGTTAAGTCATTATATTGTTAAGGGTAAAGCCAATGTAATGAAAGGATTAAATCATTGTACTGAAGTGAATTTGTATGTATGTCTGTATGTACTACTGCTGTACAGTTATCCCGTGTAAGAACTGTCGTCTCCCGTGAACTACTGCAGTTCTTAAGAAGGAAATATAAAATCGATAGATAATGACAGGATGCATAGACAGAAGGGTACGAGCAAAGACAGTCACAGAAGGACAGGTAGATACACACAGACAGACAAAAAAAGAACAGATTCAGAGATAGGCGAGATGCCACACAAAAACTTAACGCTACGGAAATTGAACGAGAAACACTTAAGGTACTAACAACAACATCATATAGTTCACTCACACCATAACACTACACTACGTCTTTGTTCTTATACACCACAAAACACCACCACCCCACCTACCAAAACCTCCTGGGTGCAAATGTCACAGGGACAGAATATTCTATAATTCACTTGTAATCAATGTTGCATGTCTCTACCGCCATCAGCTGCACGTTTTTCTGCCACATCACGCTGAGTGGTTCAAGGTCCACTGATGTGCGTCAATCGTAAAAGTGTGTTTGTACTAATTATTCTTCATCAAGGTTCTTTTGTCAGCGTTTAAAAGCATTATGTATACAGTGAGGTGAGGTGAGGTGAGTGAGGGAGATAACGGCATCAGCTGACACCACCCCTTCCCTCCCTTCCTCCCTCACCCTCTCCATTCATTTATTTCTTTATTTCTCTTTTAATTCAGTATCAGGACACTGTATGGTAAGGGAGGTCCCAGGGGTATAAGGGTGAGCTTTAGGAGGTGGAATAAGGGGCAGCGACACACACACACACACACACACACACACACACACACAAGCACACACATACACTAATCACATGCGTAATCCTCACGGGTGAGTGACACAGAAACAGGGCAGGTAAGTGGGGCATGGTAGGGCACTGGGGGGTATGTATGAGGATTTTTTTTTTTTTTGGTACACCGCCAGTACAGCACAAGAGACAGACACTTGGCACTGGTAGAGAGGAGGACCTGGCACACCCCCCGCCCGTCCTCCCTCATTTTATCATTCACAACGGAATTAAAATATTCGTATGTCAAGATTCCTTATCGACCTGATCAATTAATCACGCGTTGAGGACTTGATCTCCTATGGTATACACTCTCTTGGTGGTGATGGATGGTGAGCCACACACCACTACACTATCATCACTACTACTGGATTTTCACTACTATCACCACCACACTCCACTACCACATCACCACCACTCACCTCCCACTACCACCACCACAACACCACAATCACCACCACTACCACTACTACCATCACCACCACCACCACTACTACTACTACCATCACCATCATCGCCACCACTACCACCACCACAACCATCATCACCACCACCACAATACCGCCACCAAAACCACCACAACACCACAATCACCACCACTACCACTACTACCACCACCACCACTACTACCATCACCATCATCGCCACTACTATCACCACCACCACCACTACTACCATCACCACCACCACAACACCACAATCACCACCACTACTACCACCACTACCACTACTACCATCACCACCACCACTACTATCACCACCACCACAATCACTACAAACAACAAGTCCAAACCCCCCTCCACACACCTGCCTCACCGCCCATACAAATAACACACACTTGACCAACACACAACACATCTGACTCCTCACATAAGGATACAGAAAGACTACACACCTGACACCATCCAAACACCTGACCTAAAACTAATGCATTGAACACACACATACACTTCAACCCACCTGATAATATTTAAGGTAAATCTCGTGATATGCAGCAGGTCTGTAGTGAGGCGGAGAACCACGAGGGAATAGCTCTTAAGACTATCTGCAATAATGACTCTTTTGGCTTTCTTTCATATATTGTTTCAAGAGTATAATTGATTCATCTTTGCTAATTAAAATAACTACTTCCACTACCACCATCACTACTACCATCACTCACTACCACAACTACTACCATCACTACCACCACTACTACCATCACTACCACCACTACTACCACTACCACCATCACTACTACCATCACTCACTACCACAACTACTACCATCACTACCACCACTACTACCATCACTACCACCACTACTACCACTACCACCATCACAGAGGCTGGGGTGGTAAACAGAGGCTGGGGTAGTAAACAGAGGCTGGGGTAGTAAACAGGGTAGTAAACAGAGGCTGAGGTAGTAAACAGAGGCTGGGGTAGTAAACAGGCTGGGGTAGTAAACAGAGGCTGAGGTAGTAAACAGAGGCTAGTAGTAAACAGTAGCTGGGGTAGTAAACAGAGGCTGAGTAGTAAACAGAGGCTGGGGTAGTAAACAGAGGCTGGGGGTGTGCTGAGGTGTAAACAGAGGCTGGGGTAGTAAACAGAAGCTGGGGTAGTAAACAGAGGCTGGGGTAGTAAACAGAGGCTGGGAGGGTAGTAAACAGAGGCTGGGGTAGTAAACAGAGGCTGGGGTAGTAAACAGAAGCTGGGGGTAGTAAACAGAGGCTGGGGTAGTAAACAGAGGCTGGGGTAGTAAACAGAGGCTGGGGTAGTAAACAGAGGCTGAGGTAGTAAACAGAGGCTGGGTAGTAAACAGAAGGGGTAGTAAACAGAGGGGGTAGTAAAGCAGAGGCTGGGTAGTAAACAAGCAGTAGCTGGGGTAGTAAACAGAGGCTGAGGTAGTAAACAGAGGTAGTAAACAGAGGTAGTAAACAGAGGCTGGGGTAAAACAACTGGGGTAGTAAACAGAGGCTGGGGTAGTAAACAGAGGCTGAGGTAGTAACAGTAGCTGGGGTAGTGCAGTAAACAGAGGCTGGGGTAGTAAACAGAGGCTGAGGTAGTAAACAGAGGCTGGGGTAAAACAGAGGCTGGGGTAGTAAACAGAGGCTGGGGTAGTAGGCTGGGGTAGTAAACAGAGGCTGAGGGAGTAGTAAACAGAGCTGGGGTGTAGAGGCTGAGGTAGTAAACAGTAGCAGAGGCTGGAGGCTGGGGTAGTAAACAGAGCTGAGGTAGTAAACAGAGGCTGAGTAGTAAACAGAGGCTAAACAGAGGTGAGGTAGTAAACAGAGGCTGGGGGTAGTAAACAGAGGCTGAGGTAGTAAACAGAGCTGGGTAGTAAACAGAGGCTGAGGTAGTAAACAGAGGCTGGGGTAGTAAACAGAGGCTGAGGAGTAAACAGAGGCTGGGGTAGTAAACAGAGGCTGAGGTAGTAAACAGGCTGGGGTAGTAAACAGAGGCTAGAGGCTAGTAAACAGAGGCTGGGGTAGTAAACAGAGGCTGAGGTAGTAAACAGAGGCTGGGGTAGTAAACAGAGGCTGGGGTAGTAAACAGAGGCTGGGGTAGTAAACAGAGGCTGGCAGTGAAGTAAGTGTAAGGAAGTGTACTGTATATAAAGCTCACTTCTCCAGACCAGGACGATGGCTGCTCAGCCTTACGTGTCCGTCCAGAACAAAGTGGCTAGTATGTTACTATCCAAGCAGCGGGTAAATATAAACACCACTTACCTTAATGACTAGAGACTATGTACACACACACACACACACACAGACACACACACACACACACACACTGACACACACACACACACACACCTGAAAGAGAAACGAAAAAAGTCCCTTAGAAACCAGACAAAATACATAACATGTCTACTACATACTATACTAACTCTCCATCAATAAGGCTGCTTGGTACCCGGACCATGGCCACAGAAACAAAAGCACTGCTACACCATCACATTTATAGATCATTTTTTTTTAGAGTTACCTGAGGATTGTCTTGTGATGTGTGGCCCCGAGAGGTCTACAGTGTCTCCTTATATGATGTAAAGGTAATCGATCCATAACAGACAACCAGTTCTTTAATCAACAGGTGGCTCAGTGTAGTGGTCCCTGCTTCCTCTACCTGTTGTAATCCTCCTTGTAAACTAGTTAGTGGCCATGTTATTCAACCTTTAAACACCTCACTGAAATACCTCACAGATCTGAAACTTACTATTACTGACAAAAAGTTCATTTCATTCAGAACTAATGACCTCGCTGTGGTTTAATGAGTCGTACAACGTATAGCCGCTGCGCTAATGACCAGGGGACGGCGGGGAGGTGCTGCCTTGACCTTTCACCTTATATGGGACGACTTATATCGCCTGGTCATGATTCCCCCGAGAATTGTTATAGGGGAAAAAACAACACCCAGGAAGGTCGTTAAATATATATCTAGAACCGATATTGACCTCTGACTTTGTGTTGGGTGAGGAGAGACGGGTGAGAGGCGGGTGAGGAGAGACGGGTGATGAGACGGGTGAGGAGAGGCAGGTGAGGAGAGACTGGTGAGGAGTGATGGGTGAGAAGAGACGGGTGATGAGACGGGTGAGGAGAGGCAGGTGAGGAGAGACTGGTGAGGAGAGGCAGGTGAGGAGAGACTGGAGAGGAGAGGCAGGTGAGGAGAGACGGGTGAGAAGAGACAGGGGGAAGGTATACCCGTACACAGAATTAACATCTCTAATAAATCATCTGTAAATTTACTAAATAAATCTGTGAAATAATCTTATTGAGTCAAGACGTGTGCTGCTGTTGTTGACAATTTGAGGCCCAGGTAGTGGGGTAGGGCGGGGAGCAACACAGGGAATGGGGAAGTGAAGGCTGGCAAGAGGTGGGGTCACAGTATCACTTCCGCCAGAGTTATACCCACAGTATTGTCCAGCCTTTTACGTGCTATCGTTATTAATCTACCTATCTGCCACGTTCTGTATCTTCTCTAACCTTGTGCCTAGCCCCTACCACCACCTTCTCCCTATCCATTATACCTACCCACCACCACCACCACCACCACCACCACTACTACCACCACCCCACGTAGACTTGTTCTTGAGTAATTTCCATATTAAAAAAAAAAGTGGCTGCTGGTGGGTGGATAAAACTGGATGTGAAGTCGCAGGAATGTGAGGAGAAGGCCAGGCCGGATGGGAAGGTGGGTGTGTGTGGGGAGGGGAGGAGAGGGGGGTGGGGTGGGGAGGAGACGGCTGAGGGACTCCACCTTCTGAAACAGGTAACGGGAGGGAGAGAGAGGGGGGGGGTGGGGTAAAGGACACCACTTACACCTCCTGGACGCAGAAGGAAAAGGAGATCGTGTGACGTCATTATTCTATTAATATTTTACCTACGATATAACAAGACTAGAGGCGCAGTATGTTGTCCTTGGACGCTATACATATCCGGCTATATAACAGCACCTATATTAATGTTTCTATATTAATAATGATAATTATTTCATTACACGTCATCCTGTGTCTATAATGACGTTTGTGAAATAAAATGATGACTAATAATGATGATGGTGACGATATTTCAAACAATCAATTGTGGGATCACCTGAAGAATCACCAACCCAGATTATTTCACCTAAAGATTTACCACCATAATGCTATTTGGGGAGGGAGATGAGACTATGTTATGTGTGATGACTTACGTTAAAGAGAATGGCCGAACTTAGCTACACTTAAAAAAACAAAAAAGATCCCACTCTGAAAACATGAGTATCCATCAGTTAGATCAGGGAAGGTAAACACTGTGTTGGGCGAGTGGAGTACAAAATCTCCCTAGGACAAATAATACAATTTTTTACATAATGGAAAATATTACATTTATTAGATCATAATAAGGCGTCTACGAGGGGTATTATTATACAGTATATTCGTCTGTTATTAAGCGTACAGTCACATCAATAGGGGACATTAAACCACCTTCAGTATACAGCCAATAGGGGACATTAAACCACCTACAGTATAGCCAATAGGTGACATTAAACCCCCTACAGTATATAGCCAATAGGAGACATTAAACCACCTTCAGTATATAGCCAATAGGTGACATTAAACCTCCTACAGTATATAGCCAATAGGGGACATTAAACCACCTACAGTATATAGCCAATAGGAGACATTAAACCACCTTCAGTATATAGCCAATAGGTGACATTAAACCACCTACAGTATATACCCAATAGGTGACATTAAACCACCTACAGTATATAGCCAATAGGTGACATTAAACCACCTACAGGATATAGCCAATAGGTAACATTAAACCACCTACAATATATAGCCAATAGGTGACATTAAACCACCTTCAGTATATAGCCAATAGGTGACATTAAACCTCCTACAGTATATAGCCAATAGGAGACATTAAACCACCTTCAGTATATAGCCAATAGGTGACATTAAACCTCCTACAGTATATAGCCAATAGGGGACATTAAACCACCTACAGTATATAGCCAATAGGAGACATTAAACCACCTTCAGTATATAGCCAATAGGTGACATTAAACCACCTACAGTATATACCCAATAGGTGACATTAAACCACCTACAGTATATAGCCAATAGGTGACATTAAACCACCTACAGGATATAGCCAATAGGTAACATTAAACCACCTACAATATATAGCCAATAGGTGACATTAAACCACCTTCAGTATATAGCCAATAGGTGACATTAAACCTCCTACAGTATATAGCCAATAGGAGACATTAAACCACCTTCAGTATATAGCCAATAGGTGACATTAAACCTCCTACAGCATATAGCCAATAGGTGACATTAAACCACCTACAGTATATAGCCAATAGGTGACATTAAACCTCCTACAGCATATAGCCAATAGGGGACATTAAACCTCCTACAGTATATAGCCAATAGGAGACATTAAACCTCCTACAGCATATAGCCAATAGGTGACATTAAACCACCTACAGCATATAGCCAATAGGTGACATTAAACCACCTACAGTATATAGCCAATAGGTGACATTATAGCCAGTCCACCATTTTTAATACGACCCAAACGTACAGATTTAAATCTTATCTACACTCCCACTCAGACTAACTGTGAAAAGGGAGAACGGGTCACCTGAAGGCATCTCCACCCCAGTTAATCTAATTAGCCATCTTAACGTGAACCTAACCTAACCTAACCTAACGCTAACCTAACGATAACCTAACCAATACTAACTTAACCAATACTAATCTAACCTAACGCTAACCTAACCAATACTAACCTAACCTAACCAATACTAACTTAACCTAACCTAACCTAACCAATACTAACTTAACCTAACCTAACCAATACTAACCTAACCTAACGCTAACCTAACCAATACTAACTTAACCTAACCTAACGCTAACCTCATGCCCTCACCCCCAACAGCGTTAGGGTAGAAGTTATTTAGGTGAAGTTAACTGGGGAGGAAATTTTCAGGTGATGGGGAGAAGTGACTCAAGGCGTCTACGAGGAGCATTATCATACAGTATATTCATGTGTTATTAAGTGTACAGTCACATCAATGTTTACGACGATGTGTTGGCAGTAAGACAGAGGTGAGCATCATTGGCTGACGTTCAATATAAATATCCATGAGGACGAATGTTTACTAAGACTATCATTAATATAAATATCCATGGTGCGAGAGGACGAATGTTTACCTCCAAGACTATCATTAATAAGTATCCACGGTGCAGAGGACGAATGTTTACCTCCAAGACTATCATCAATATAAATATCCACGGTGCGAGAGGACGAATGTTTACCAAGACTATCATTAATATAATATCCACGGTGCGAGAGACGAATGTTTACCTCCAAGACTATCATCAATATAAATATCCACGGTGAGAGGACGAATGTTTACCTCCAAGACTATCATCAATATAAATATCCACGGTGCGAGAGGACGAATACTCTCCAAGACTATCATCAATATAAATATCCACGGTGCGAGAGGACAAATGTTTACCTCCAAGACTATCATCAATATAAATATCCACGGTGCAGAGGACGAATGTTTACCTCCAAGACTATCATCATCAATATAAATATCCACGGTGCGAGAGGACAAATGTTTACCTCCAAGACTATCATCAATATAAATATCCACGGTGCGAGAGGACGAATGTTTACCTCCAAGACTATCATTATAAATATCCAGGTGGAGAGGACGAATGTTTACCTCCAAGACTATCATCAATATAAATATCCACGGTGCGAGAGACAAATGTTTAACCTCCAAGACTATCATCAATATAAATATCCACGGTGCGAGAGGACGAATGTTTACCTCCAAGACTATCATCAATATAAATATCCACGGTGCGAGAGGACAAATGTTTACCTCCAAGACTATCATCAATATAAATATCCACGGTGCGAGAGGACGAATTTTACCCAAGACTATCATCAATATAAATATCCATACGTGAGAGGACGAATGTTTACCTCCAAGACTATCATCAATATAAATATCCACGGTGGAGAGGACGAATGTTTACCTCAAGACTATCATCAATATATATATCCACGGTGCGAGAGGACGAATGTTTACCTCCAAGACTATCATCAATATAAATATCCACGGTGCGAGAGGACGAATGTTTACCTCCAAGACTATCATCAATATAAATATCCACGACGCGAGAGGACGAATGTTTACTCCAGACTATCATCAATATAAATATCCACGGTGCGAGAGGACGAATGTTTAACTCCACAATCATCAATATAAATATCCACGGCGAGAGGACGAATGTTTACCTCCAAGACTATCATCAATATAAATATCCACGACGCGAGAGGACGAATGTTTACCTCCAAGACTATCATCAATATAAATATCCACGGTACGAGAGGACGAATGCTTACCTCCAAGACTATCATTAATATAAATATCCATGGTGCGAGAGGACGAATGCTTACCTCCAAGACTATCATCATTTTCTCCTTGTAATACTTGCTCAACAACTCAAGACTGGAGTGTGTGTGTGTGTGTGTCAGCCTCGATACCCGTGAAAATGTCAGTATAGTGAAAAAGCAAGAACACTTATACTGCTTGTTCTAGTTACTTAATGTAGTCTCTCTCTCTCTTCCCATCTTCTCTATTTTCCATCTCTCTCTCTCTTCCCATCTTCTCTATTTTTTCTCTCTCTCTCTACTCTCCTAGTCTCAGCTGTACACCATCCATCACTGCCCCCACGTATGTGTTCCCTGGTGTCTGTCAACAACCTATATACCTACAGGAAGTCACTGTACGGATCACTTTATATTAACCTCTACCTTACCCACCCAGTGCTCTCTCTTTCTCTCTCTCTCTCTCTCCTGTATATGGGGCCTCAATAAAAGCTTTATTCACTACGACTTAAAGTTATCCATATTTATTTATTTATTTTCCTTTCATAACAAAAATATATTTCACCTGAAAATTAGACATTCCAACATATTTTACCTGATAATTAACCAAAGTGAAAACACTCTATACCCTGACCTAACCTAAACACCTTATATACCCTGACCTAACCTAAACACTCTATAATTCTGACCCAACCTAAACACTCTATACCCTGACCAACCTAAACACCTTACATCCTGACCTAACCAAACACTCTATACCCTGACCCAACCTAAAACAACTCTACACCCTGACCCAACCTAAACACTCTATACCCTGACCCAACCTAAACACCTACTAATTCCCTGACCCAACCTAAACACTCTATACCCTGACCCAACCTAAACACCCTATCCCTGACCCAACCCAAACACTCTATACCCTGACCCAACCTAAAACACCTTATACCCCTGACCCAAACTCCAAACACCTATACCTGACCTAACCTAAACACTCTATACCCTGACCTAACCTAAACACCCTATAAATTCTGACCTAACCTAAACACTCTATAAATTCCTGACCCAACCTAAACACCTTATAACCCTGACCCAAACCTAAACACTCTACAATTCTGACCCAACCTAAACACTCTATAACCCTGACCCAACCCAAACACCCCATACCCCGACCCAACCTAAACACTCCATACCCCTGACCTAACCTAAACACTCATAATCTGACCCAACCTAAACACTCTACACCTGACCCAACCTAAACACTCTACACCCCTGACCCAACCTAAACACTCTACACCCTGGACCAAACCTAAACACTCTATAATTCCACCTAACCTAAACAACTTATACCCTGACCCAACCTAAACACTCATACCCTGACCCAACCTAAACACCTACAATCCTGACCCAACCTAAACACCCTATACCCTGACCCAACCTAAACACCCTATACCCTGACCCAACCAAACACTCTATACCGACCTAACCAAACATAAACCAACTAAAACTCTATACTGACCCAACCTAAACACTCTCATACCCTGACCCAACCTAAACACCCTATACCCCTGACCCAACCTAAAACACTCTACAATTCTGACCCAACCCTAAACACTCTATAACCCTGACCCAACCTAAACACCCTAATTCTGACCCAACCCAAAAACACTTACACTCGACCCAACCTAAACACTATACCTGACCCAACCTAAACACCCTACAATTGACCCAACCCAAACACCTTACAATTCTGACCCAACCTAAACACTCTACAATCCCTGACCTAACCTAAACACTCTACACCGACCCAACCTAAACACCCTACCCTGACCCAACCTAAACACTCTAATTCTACCCAATCCAAACACCAATCCTGACCCAACCTAAACACCTTATACCCTGACCTAAACTCAAACACTCTATACCCTGACCCAACCCCTAAACTTGACCTAACCTAAACACTCACCCTGACCAAACCAACCACTCCATACCCTGACCCAACCCAAACACCCCAATACCCACCTAACCTAACTTCATTTGACCCAACCTAAACAATCTATACCCTGACCCAACCTAAACACCTACAATCCTGACCCAACCTAAACACTCCTATACCTGACCCAATCCCAACAACTCTATACCCTGACCCAACCTAAACACTCTATACCCTGACCCAACCTAAACACTTATAATTCTGACCCAACCTAACACTCCATAACCCTGACCTAACCTAAACACTCTACACTTTGACCTAACCTAAAACATTCCACTTGACCCAACCAAACACTCTATACCCTGACCCAACCCAAAACACCTACACCTAACCCAACCTAAACACCTTTAACCCTGACCCAACCCAAACACCTCCTACACCTGACCCAACCCAAACAATCCTACAACCCTGACCAACCCAAACACCACAATCCTGACCCAACCTAAACACTCACAATTCTGACCCAACCAAACACTCCTATACCTGACCCAACCTAAACACTCTATAATTCTGACCCAACCTAAACACTCTATAACCCTGACCCAACCTAAAACACTCTTATACCTGACCCAACCCTAAACACTCTAAACCCTGACCCAACCTAAACACCCTACACTTGACCCAACCTAAAAATTTACACCTGACCCAACCTAACACTCTATACCCTGACCCAACCTAAACACTCTACAACCCGACCCAACCTAAACACTCTATACTCTGACCTAACCTAAAAATTTATACCTGACCAACCTAAAATCTATACCCGACCCAACCAAACACTTATAATTCTGACCCAACCTAAACAATTCTACAATCCTGACCCAACCAAACACCCTATACCCTGACCCAACCTAAACACCCATACCCTGACCCAACCTAAACACCTTATACCCTGACCCAACCTAAACACTCTATACCCCTGACCCAACCTAAACACCCTATACCCCTGACCTAACCTAAACACTCTATACCCTGACCCAACCTAAACACTCTATACCTGACCTAACCTAAACACCCTATACCCTGACCCAACCTAAACACTCTATACCCTGACCCAACCTAAACACCCTATACCCCTGACCCAACCTAAACACCCTCTATACCCTGACCTAACCCAAACACTCTATACCCTGACCCAACCTAAACACCCTATACCCTGACCCAACCTAAACACCTTATACCCTGACCTAACCCAAACACCTTATACCCCGACCCAACCTAAACACCCTATACCCCTGACCCAACCTAAACACCCTATACCCTTGACCTAACCTAAACACTCTATACCCTGACCCAACCTAAACACCCTATACCCCTGACCCAACCCAACACTTACACCCCTGACCTAACCTAAACATCATACCCTGACCCAACCTAAACACTCTATACCCCTGACCCAACCTAAACACCTATACCCCGACCTAACCTAAACACCTATACCCGACCCAACCTAAACACCCTTATACCCCTGACCCAACCTAAACACCCATACCCCTGACCTAACCTAAACACCCTATACCCTGACCTAACCTAAAACACCCTATACCCTGACCTAACCTAAACACCCTATACCCTGACCCAACCTAAACACTCTATACCCTGACCTAACCTAAACACTCTATACCCCTGACCTAACCTAAACACCCTATACCCTGACCTAACCTAAACACCCTATACCCCATCCAACCTAAACACTCTATACCCCTGACCTCCAACCTAAAACACCCTATACCCCTGACCCAACCTAAACACCTATACCCTGACCTAACCTAAACACTCTATCTCCCTGACCTAACCTAAACAACTCTATACCCTGACCCAACCTAAACACCCTATACTCTGACCCAACCTAAACACTCTATACCCTGACCTAACCTAAACACCCCTATTACCCTGACCTAACCTAAAAAATTCTATACCTGACCCAACCTAAACACCTATACCCTGACCCAACCTAAACACCCTATACCCTGACCCAACCTAACACCCTATACCCTGACCCAACCCAAACACCTTATACCCTGACCCAACCTAAACACACCCTATACCCTGACCCAACCTAAACACTCTATACCCTGACCTAACCTAAACACCCTATACCCTGACCCAACCAAACACCCTATACCCCTGACCCAACCCAAACACCCTATACCCGACCCAACCTAAACACCTTACACCCCTGACCTAACCCAAACACCTTATACCCTGACCCAACCTAAACACCCTATACCCTGACCTAACCTAAACACCCTATACCCCTGACCCAACCTAAACACTCTATACCCTGACCTAACCTAAACACTCTATACCCTGACCCAACCTAAACACCCTATACCCCTGACCCAACCTAAACACCTTATACCCCGACCCAACCTAAACACCTCTATACCCCCGACCTAACCCAAACACCCCTATACCCCGACCCAACCCAAACACTCTATACCCCTGACCCAACCTAAACACTCCTATACCCTGACCCAACCTAAAACACTCTATACCCCTGACCCAACCTAAACACCTATACCCTGACCTAACCTAAACACCTTATACCCTGACCCAACCCAAACACCCTATACCCTGACCCAACCTAAACACCTTATACCCTGACCTAACCTAAACACCCTATACCCTGACCCAACCTCCAAACACCTTATACCCTGACCCAACCTAAACACTCTACACCCCTGACCCAACCTAAACACCCTATACCCCTGACCCAACCTAAACACCCTATACCCCGACCCAACCTAAACACCTATACCCTGACCTAACCCAAACACCCTATACCCCTGACCCAACCCAAACACCCTATACCCTGACCCAACCTAAACACCCTATACCCCTGACCCAACCTAAACACCCATACCCTGACCCAACCTAAACACCCTATACCCTGACCCAACCTAAACACCCTATACCCTGACCCAACCTAAACACTCTATACCCCGACCTAACCAAACACCCTACACCCTGACCCAACCTAAACACCTTATACCCCTGACCCAACCTAAACACCTTATACCCTGACCCAACCTAAACACCTTATACCCTGACCCAACCTAAACACCTCCTATACCCCTGACCCAACCCAAACACTCCACAACCCTGACCCAACCCAAACACCCTATACCCTTGACCCAACCTAAACACTCTATACCCTGACCCAACCTAAACACTCCCCATACCTGACCTAACCTAAACACCCTATACCCCTGACCTAACCTAAAACACTCCCTATACCCTGACCCAACCTAACCTATACCCTGACCCAACCTAAACACCCCTGACCCAACCTAACACACCCTATACCCTGACCCAACCTAAACACCCCATACCTCGACCCAACCTAAACAACTCTATACACCCTGACCCAAACCTAAACACTCCTATACCCTGACCTAACCTAAACACTCTATACCCGACCCAACCTAAAACACCTTATACCCTGACCCAACCTAAACACTCTATACCCTATTCCCAACCCCTAAACACCCTATACCCCTGACCCAACCCAAACACTCTATACCCCTGACCTAACCTAAACACTCTATACCCTGACCCAACCTAAACACCCTATACCCTGACCCAACCTAAAACACCCTATACCCTACCCAACCTAAACACCTTATACCCTTGACCCAACCTAAACACTCTATACCCTGACCCAACCTAAACACTCCCTATACCCTGACCCAACCTAAACACCCTATACCCTGACCCAACCTAAACACCTTATATACCCACCCAACCTAAACACTCTATACCCTGACCCAACCTAAACACTCTATACCCTGACCCAACCTAAACAATTCTATACCCTGACCCAACCTAAACAACTCTATACCCTGACCTAACCTAAACACCTTATACCCTGACCCAACCCTAAACACTCTATACCTCTGACCCAACCTAAACACTTATACCCTGACCCAACCTAACACTCTATACCCTGACCCAACCTAAACACTCTATACCTTGACCCAACCTAAACACTCTATACCCTGACCCACCCCAAACACTCTATACCCTGACCCAACCTAAACACAATTCTTGACCCAACCTAAACACCCTATACCCTGACCTAACCTAAACACCCTATACCTGACCTAACCTAAACACTTTATACCCTGACCTAACCTAAACACTCTATACCCCTGACCCAACCTAAACACCATAATCTGACCTAACCTAAACACTCTATACCCTGACCTAACCTAAACACCCTATACCCCTGACCTAACCTAAACACCCTATACCCTGACCCAACCTAAACACTCTATACCCTGACCCAACCTCAAACACTCTATACCCTGACCCAACCTAAACACTCCCTATACCCCTGACCCAACCTAAAACACTCCCATACCCGACCCAACCTAAAACCTATACCTGACCCAACCCAAACACTCTATACCCCTGACCTAACCCAAACAACCCTATACCCTGACCTAACCTAAACACTTCCAACCCCTGACCCAACCTAAACACTCTATACCCTGACCCAACCTAAACACCCTATACCCTGACCCAACCCAAACCACCTATACCCCGACCTAACCCAAAACACCCTATACCCTGACCCAACCAAACACCATACCCTGACCTAACCTAAACACCTTATACCCTGACCTAACCTAAACACCCTATACCCTGACCTAACCTAAACACTCTATACCCTGACCCAACCTAAACACCCTATACCCTGACCTAAACCAAACACCCTATACCCCTGACCCAACCTAAACACTCTATACCCCGACCCAACCTAAACACCTTACACCCTGACCTAACCTCAAACACCTATACCCCTGACCCAACCTAAAACACCCTATACCCCTTGACCCAACCTAAACACCCTATACCCTGACCCAACCTAAACACTCTATACCTTGACCCAACCTAAACACTCCATACCCTGACCCAACCTAAACACCCTATACCCTGACCCAACCTAAACACCTTATACCCTGACCTAACCTAAACACCCCATAACACCCTGACCCAACCTAAACACTTTATACCCCTGACCCACAACCTCAAACACCTATACCCCGACCCAACCTAAACACCCTATACCCCACCCCAACCTAAACACTCTATACACCCTGACCTAACCTAAACACCCTATACCCTGACCCAACCTAAACACCTTATACCCTGACCCAACCTAAACACCCTATACCCTGACCCAACCTAAACACCCTATACCCTGACCTAACCTAAACACCCTCTATACCCCTGACCTAACCCAAACACCTTACACCCCTGACCTAACCTAAACACTCTATACCCCATTCCAACCTAAACAATTCTATCCCACTCCCAACCCCAAACACCCTATACCCTGACCCAACCTAAACACCCTATACCCTGACCCAACCTAAACACCCCATACCCTGACCCAACCTAAACACCCTATACCCTGACCCAACCTAAACACTCTATACCCTGACCTAACCTAAACACCCTATACCCCTGACCTAACCTAAACACCCTATACCCTGACCCAACCCCAAACACCCTATACCCTGACCCAACCCAACACCCTATACCCTGACCCAACCTAAACACCTCTATACCCCTGACCCAACCCAAACACCCTATACCTAACTCCCAAACACTCTATACCCTGACCCAACCTAAACACCCTATACCCTGACCCAACCTAAACGCCTTATACCCTGACCCAACCCAAAACACTCTATGCACCCTGACCTAACCCAAACACCCTATACCCTGACCTAACCCAAACACTCTATACCCCGACCTAACCTAAACACCCTATACCCTTTAGACCCAACCTAAACACTCTATACCCTGACCTAACCTAAACACTCTGCCTGACCTAACCTAAACACCTATACCTGACCCAACCTAAACACCATCCACAGGCCCTGCTCCTATGCCTGACTAACCTAAACACTCTATGCCTGACCCTAACCTAACACTCTATACCTGACTAACCTAAACACCTATGCCTGACCTAACCTAAACACCTATGCTGACCCAACCTAAACACCTATACACAGGCCTAACCTAACACTCTATCCTGACCTAACCTAAACGCTCTATACCCTGACCTAGCCTAAACCCTGTCACACAGCCTAACACAACCACACCTGACCTGACCTAACCCAGACCTACTAACCCTAGCCTAACCTAGCCAGGCCTAACCTAAACACCTATGCCTGACCTAACCTAAACACCTGTATCACAGGCCTAACCTACACCTGTGCCATTTACAACCTAAACACCCTGCCCACAGACCTAGCCCTAACCTGCAGGACCTGGCCTAACCTAGCCAGACCTAACCTAACCTAACCTAACCTAACCTGACCTAACCTAAACGCCTATGCCTGACCTAACCTAAAGCACCCTATGCCTGACCACAACCTAAACACCCTTATACCTGACCTAGCCTAAACGCCTTGCCTGACCCAACCTAAACACCCTATACCTGACCCACAACCTAAACACCTATACCCACAGCCTAACCTAAACACTCTGTACCCTGACCTAACCTAAACACCCTATACCCTGACTGCCTAAACACCCCTATGCCTGACCTAACCTAAACACTCTGTACCCCTAACCTAAACACCCTATGCCTGCTAGCCTAAACACCTATGCCTGACCTAACCTAACCTCAGACCCTAACTAGCCTAACCTACAGACCTAACCTAAACACCTATGCCTGACCTAACCTAAACCCTGTGTCTGACCTAACCTAAACACCCATGCCTGACCTAGCCTAAACGCCTGACCTAGCCTAACCAGACCTAACCTAGCCTAACCTAACCAGCCTCAACCCAAACACCTATGCCTGACCCGCCTAAACGCCCTATGCCTGACCTAACCTAAACACCCTATGGCCCTGGCCTAAACCCACCTTCTTGACAACCTAAACGCCTATGCCTGACCACAACCTAAAACACCTATGCCTGCAACCTAAGCACTCTGTACCTGACCTAACCTAAACTCTGTGCCTGACCCTAGCCTAACCTCTGCTCCCCTAACCTAGCCTAAACACCTGCCCACGAGCCTAACCCTAAACACTCATGCAGGCCTAGCCTAAACACCCTATGCCCTATTCACCTAAACACCTTATACCTGACCTAACCTAAACACCCTATACCTGACCCTAACCTAAACACCCTATGCCTGACCCCAACCTAGCACCTATGCCTGACCTAACCTAAACACTCTATGCCTGACCTAGCCTAAACACCCTATGCCTGAGCCTAGCCTAAACACCCTATGCCTGTTGCCTAAACGCCCTATGCCTGACAGCCTTCACCCCTGAGCCTAGCCCCTAAGCACCCATGCCTGACCTAGCCTAAGCACCCTATGCCTGTTACAACCTAAACGCCTATGCCTGACTAGCCTAAACGCCCTATGCCTGACCTAGCCTAAACGCCTGTACTTACAGGCCTAGCCTAAACACCTTGTGCCTGACCCCTGCCTAAACACCCTATGCCTGACCTAACCTAACCCTAGACCCTAACCTAACTAACCTAACCTAACAGACCTAACTAAAACACCTATGCCTGACCTAACCTAAACACCCTATGCCTGACTAACCTAGCACTCTATGCCTGACCTAACCTAAACACCCTATGCCTGACCTAGCCTAAACACCTTATGCCTGACCCTAACCTAGCCTAACCTGACCTAACCTAACTCTTCCTAACTAACCAGACCCTAACCTAAACACCCTATGCCTGACCTAACCTAAACACCCTATACCCTGACCTGCCTAAACACCTATACCTGACCTAACCTAAGCACTCCTATACCTGACCTAACCTAAACACCCTATGCCCTGACCTAGCCTAGCACCTATACCTGACCTAACCTAAACACACCCTATACCTGACCTAACCTAAACACCCTATGCCTGACCTAACCTAAACACCCTATACCTGACTGCCTAAACACCTATGCCTGACCCTAACCTAAACACCCTATACCTGACCTAACCTAAACACCTATGCCTGACCTAACCTAAACACCCTGTACCTGACTCCTAAACACCTATACCTGACCCTAACCTAAACACTCTATGCCTACCTAACCTAAACACCTATGCCTGACTGACTAAACCTCTATGCCTGACCTAACCTAAACCTCTATGCCTGACCTGCCTAAACACCCTATACCCTGTTCTTAGACACCCTATGCCTGACCTAACCCTAACCTAACCAGACCTAACCTAACCTAACCAGACCTAACCCTGTAACCTAACCTAGCCCTAACCTGACCTAACCTAAACACCTATGCCTGACCTAACTAAACACCCTGCAACCCCCTAGCCTAAACACCTATGCTCTGTCCTTTAAACACCTGCCTGACCTAACCCTAGTACTATGCCTGACCTGCTAAACACCCTATCCCTGACCCTAACCTAAACACCCTATGCCTGACCACCTAGCCTAACCTAAACACCCTATGCCTGACCTAGCCTAAACACCCTATACTGGCCTAACCTAAACACCTTATGCCTGACCCTAGCCTAAACACCCTATACCAGCCTAGCCTAAACATCTATGCCCAGGCCTAACCTAAACACCCTATGCCTGACCCAGCCTAAACACCTATGCCTATTCATATAAACACGCCCCATACTTACAGCCTATAGCGCTCTGCCTATTCTTCCTAAACACCTATGCCTGACCCTAGCCTAAACACTCTGTACCTGACCTAACCTAAACACTCTGTCCCTGACCTAGCCTAAACTGCCCTAAGCCTGACCTGCCTAAACACTCTATGCCTGACCCTGGCCTAAACACTCTACTGACCCTGCTCCTTACTGTACAACCTAAACACCTATGCCCACAAGCCCCTGCCTAAACCTCTGCCCTGACCTAACCTAAACACCCTATACTTATCTAACCCTAACACCCTATGCCTGACCTAACCTAGCACCTATGCCTGACCTAGCCTAAACACTCTGCTCCCAGCCTAACCTAAACCACTTATGCCTGATACAACCTAAACACCTGTGCCACAGCCCTTAGCCTTGTTCTGACCAACCCTAGACACCCTATGCCTGACCCCTGACCTAAACACTCTGTGCCCACCTTTCAACCTAGAGCACCTATGCCTGACCTAAACACACATGCTTCCAGCCTGCCTGCTTATGCCTGACCTAACCTAAACACTCTATGCCTAGGCCTGGCCCTAAACTGCCCTGTACCACCATAGCCCCTCTGCAACCACACCCTGTACCTGACCTAACCTAAACACCTCTGCCTGACCCCTGCTTCCTAAACACTCTATGCCTGAGCCTGGCCTAAGCACCCTGTGCCTGACCTAACCCCTGCTTGCCCTATGCTAGCCTAAACACCCTATGCCCTGCCCTGACACCTTATACCTGTAACCTAAACGCCTATGCCTGTTCAACCTAAGCACTCTATGCCTGACCCTAGCCCAAACGCCCTGTGCCTGAGCCTGACACCTTATGCCCTGGCCTAGCCTAAACACTATGCCTGACCTAGCCTAAACACCCTATACTGACCTGGCCTGAGCACTTACAACCTGACACCTGCACAGCCTGGCCTAGCACCCTGTTCACACCATGCTAAACTGCACATATCCTGTTAACCTAGGCACCCTGTGCCTGCCCAGCCTAGACACCCTGTGCCTGACCTAGCACCAGCACCCTATGCCTGAACAACCTAAGCACACCTTTTCAGTACAACCTAAACGCACATGCCAGCCTAGCCTAAGCACCCTATACTGTTCAACCTAGAGCACCTATGCCCTGTTCAACCTCGACCCTATGCCTGACCTAGCCTAAACACCCTATGCCTGACCTAGCCTAAACACCCTATGCCTGACCTAGCCTAAACACCCTATGCCTGACCTAACCCTAAACACCCTATGCCCTGACCCTAGCCCAAGCACACCTGCCTGACCTAACCTAAACACTCTGTACCTGACCTAACCTAAACACCCTATGCCTGAGCCTAACCTAAACACCTGCCTGACCCTAACCTAAACACACCCTATGCCTGACCTGCCTAAACACCTGCCTGACTAACCTAAGCACCTATGCTCTGTCTAAACCTAAACACCTGCTCTTTGACCTAACCTAAACGCCTTATTGCCTGATACAGCCTAAACACCCTGTACTGCCTGGCCTAAACACCCTATCCTGACCCTAACCTAAGCACCCTATACCTGACCCTAACCTTAAACACTCCTATACCTGACCTAGCCTAAACACCTATGCCTGACCTAACCTAAACACTCTATGCCTGACTGACTAAGCACTCTATACACAAGCCTAACCTAAACACCCTATACCTGACCCTGCCTAAACCTCTGCAGCCCTAGCCTAAACGCTCTGTGCCTGATTCAACCTGACACCTATACCATTTCAACCTAAACACCTATACTGACTAACCCTGACACTCTATGCCTGACCTAACTAAGCACCTATGCCCTAAACACCTATGCCTGCCTAAACACCTATGCCTGAGCCTAGCCTAAGCCTCATGCCTGACCTAACCCTAAACACCTATGCCTGACCTAGCCTAAGCACCCTGTGCCTGACCCTAAACACCTTATGCCTGACCCTAACCTAAACACCCTATACCTGACCTAGCCTAAACACCCTATGCCTGACCTAACCTAAACACCTTATACCTGACCTAACCTAAACTGCCTATACCCTACCTCAAACTATGCCTGACCTAACCTAAACACCTTATGCCTATTCAACCTAAACACCTTATGCCCTAACCTGGCCTAAACACCCTATATGCCTGACCCTAGCCTAAGCACACCTGCCTGACCCTGCCTAACACCCTATGCCTGACCCTACTTTGCCTGACCTGCCCCTACCCTATGCCTGACCTAGCCTAAACACTCTATGCCTGATACAACCTAAACACCTATGCCTGACCTGCCCCTAAACTGCCTACCTGACCTAACCTAAACACCCTATGCCTGACCTAACCTAGACACCCTATGCCTGACCTAGCCTAAACCACCTATGCCTGGCCTAACCCTAAACACCTATGCCTGACCCTAGCCTAAACGCCTATGCCTGACCTAGCCTAAACACCCTATGCCTAGCCTAAACACCTGTACCTGACCTAAACCTAAACGCCCTGTCCCTGACTAACCTAAACACCTATGCCTGATAACCTAAAACACCCTATGCCTGACCTAACCTAAACACCTATACTGACCCTAACCTAACACCCTATGCCTGACCTAGCCTAAACACTCTATGCCTGACCTGCTCAAGCACTACTGACCTAACCTAACACCCTATGCCTGACCCTAACCTAAACACCTATACCTGACCTAACCTAAACACCTATGCCTGACCTAACCTAAACACCTTATACCTGACCTAACCTAAACACCTATACCCCTGCCAACCTAAACATCTATGCCTGATCAACCTAAACACCCTATGCCTGACCCAACCTAAACACTCTACAATCTGACCCAACCTAAACACCTTATACCCTGACCCAACCTAAACACCCTATATCCTGACCTAACCTAAACACCTTTATTCCCTGACCTAACCTAAACACCCTATACCCTGACCTAACCTAAACACTCTATAATTCTGACCAACCTAAACACCCTATACCCTGACCCAACCTAAACACCCTATACCCTGACCTAACCTAAACACCCTATACCCTGACCCAACCTAAACACTCTATACCCTGACCCAACCTAAACACCCCATACCCCTGACCCAACCTAAACACCCTATACCCTGACCTAACCTAAACACCCTATACCCTGACCTAACCTAAACACTCTATACCCTGACCTAACCTAAACACCCTACACCCCTGACCTCCAACCTAAACACCCTATACCCTGACCTAACCTAAACACCCTATACCCTGACCTAACCTAAACACCTTATACCTGACCCAACCTAAACACCCTATACCCTGACCTAACCTAAACACCCTATACCTGACCTAACCTAAACACCTTATACCCTGACCTAACCTAAAACACCTTATACCCCAACCTAACCTAAACACCCTATACCCTGACCTAACCTAAACACCCTATATCCCTGACCCAACCTAAACACCCTATACCCTGACCTAACCTAAACACCCTATACCCTGACCTAACCTAAACACCCTATACCCTGACCTAACCTAAACACCCTATACCCCTGACCAACCTAAACACCTTATACCTGACCCAACCTAAAACACCCCTATAATCCTGACCTAACCTAAACACCCTATACCCCTGACCCAACCTAAACAACTCTTTCACCCTGACCTAACCTAAACACCCTATACCCTGACCTAACCTAAACACCCTATAACCCTGACCCCTAACCTAAACACCCTATACCCCTGACCCAACCTAAACACCCTATAATTCCTGACCTAACCTAAACACCCTATACCCCTGACCTAACCTAAACACCTACACCTGACCTATCCCAAACACCCTATACCCTGACCCAACCTAAACACCCTATACCCTGACCCAACCCACAACTCTATGCTTGACCTAACCTAAACACCCTATACCCTGACCTAACCTAAACACTCTATACCCTGACCTAACCTAAACACCCTATACCCTGACCCAACCTAAACACCCTATACCCTGACCTAACCTAAACACCCTATACCCTGACTCCAACCTAAACACCCTATACCCTGACCTAACCTAAACACCTCTATACTCTGACCTAACCTAAACACTCTATACCCTGACCTAACCTAAACACCTTATTCCTGACCCAACCTAAACACCCTCAATTCTGACCCAACCTAAACACCCTATACCCCTGACCCAACCTAAACACCCTATACCCCTGACCTAACCTAAACACTCTATACCCTGACCCAACCTAAACACCCCATACCCTGACCTAACCTAAACACTCTATACCCTGACCCAACCTAAACACTCTATACCCTGACCTAACCTAAAACACCCTATAATTCTGACCCAACCTAAACACTCTATACCCTGACCCAACCTAAACACTCTATACCCCTGACCCAACCCTAAACACCCTACCCTGACCTAACCTAAAACAATTCTATACCCTGACCTAACCTAAACACTCTATACCCTGACCCAACCTAAACACCCTATACCCTGACCCAACCTAAACACCCCATACACTCTGACCTAACCTAAACACCCTATAATTCTGACCTAACCTAAACACTCTATAATTCTGACCCAACCTAAACACCCTATACCCTGACCTAACCCAAACACCCTATACCCTGACCTAACCTAAACACCTTTATACCCCTGACCTAACCTAAACACCCTATACCCCTGACCTAACCTAAACACTCCTATACCCTGACCTAACCTAAACACCCTATACCCCTGACCCAACCTAAACAACTCTATACCCTGACCTAACCTAAACACCCTATTACCCTGACCCAACCTAAACACTCTATTCTGACCTAACCCAAACACCTCATAATTCTGACCCAACCTAAACACCCTATACCCCTGACCCAACCTAAACACCCTATACCCACCTAACCTAAACACTCTATACCCCGATCCAACCTAAACACCCTATACCCTGACCCAACCTAAACACCCTATACCCTGACCCACCCTAAACACCCTATAAATTCTGACCTAACCTAAACACCTTATACTCTGACCTAACCTAAACACCCTATACCTGACCTAACCTAAACACCTTATACCTGACCTAACCTAAACACCTTTATACCCTGACCTAACCTAAACACCTTATACCCTGACCCAACCTAAACACCTCTAAATTCTGACCTAACCTAAACACTCTATACCCTGACCTAACCTAAACACCTCATACCCTGACCCAACCTAAACACCTTATACCCGACCCAACCTAAACAACCCTATACCCTGACCTAACCTAAACACCCTATACCCTGACCCAACCTAAACACCTTATACTCCTGACCTAACCTAAACACCCTATACCCTGACCCAACCTAAACATCTTTACCCTGACCCACCTAAACAACACTCTTATGCACCGACCAACCTAAACACCCTACCTGACCTAACCTAAAACACCCTATACCCTGACCCAACCTAAACACCCTATCATCTGACCCAACCTAAACACTCTATACCCTGACCAAACTAAACACCCTATACCCTGACCAACCTAACTTACAACTTGACCCTAACCTAAAACAACAATTCCTGACCCAACCTAAACACCCTATACCTGACCTAACCTAAACACTTCTATTCTGACCCAACCTAAACACTCTTACACCCTGACCCAACCTAAACACCCTATACCCTGACCCAACCTAACACCCTAACACCGACCCACCCAAACATTCACAATTCTGACCCAACCTAAACACTCTATAACCCTGACCCAACCTAAACACCCTATACCCTGACCCAACCTAAACACCCTATACCCTGACCCAACCTAAACACCCTATACCTGACCCAACCTAACCTAACCAGACCTAACCTAACCTAACCCAATCCAGACCTAACCCAAAACACCCTATACCCCTGACCCAACCTAAACACCCTATATCCTGACCAACCTAAACACCCTACACTCTGACCCAACCTAAACACCCTATAACCCTGACCCAACCTAACCTAACCAGTCCAACCTAACCCCAACCAGACCTAACCTAACCTAACCTAACCAAACCAGACCTAACTTAAACAACCCATACCTGACCCAACCTAAAACACTCCATACCCTGATCCAACCTAAACACCTTATACTCTAACCCAACCTAAACACCTTATACCCCGACCCAACCCAACCCAACCAGGCCTAACCTAACCCAACCAGACCTAACCCAACCCAACCAAACCGACCCAACCTAAACACCCTATACCTGACCCAACCTAAACACCTCATAACCCTGACCCAACCTAAACGCCTTACACCTGACCCAGCTAAACACCCATAACCCCTGACCCAACCCAAACACCCTATACCCTGACCCAACCTAACCTAAACTCAGACCCAACCCAACCCAACCAGACCCAACCCAACCTAACCAGACCTAACCCAACCTAATCCAGACCTAACCTAAACACACTATACCCGACCCAACCCTAAACAACTCTATACCCTGACCTAACCTAAACATCCATAATCCTGACCTAACCTAAACACCTATACCCCTGACCCAACCTAAACACCCTATAATCCTGACCTAACCTAAACACCTTATAATTCCTGACCCAACCTAAACACTCTATAACCCTGACCCAACCTAAACACTCTATACCCTGACCTAACCTAAACACCTATACCCTGACCTAACCTAAACACCCATAATTCCTGACCCAACCTAAACACCTTATACCCTGACCCAACCTAAACACTCTATACCCTGACCCAACCTAAACACTCTATACCTGACCCAACCTAAACACCCTAATCCTGACCTAACCTAAACACTTTATAACCCTGACCCAACCTAAACACCTTATACCGACCCAACCTAAACACTCTATACCCTGACCCAACCTAAACACCCTATGACTCTTGACCTAACCTAAACACCCTATACCTGACCCAACCTAAACACCCTATACCCTGACCTAACCTAAACACCCTATACCCTGACCCAACCTAAACACTCTATACCCTGACCCAACCTAAACACCCATAATCCTGACCTAACCCAAACATCTATACCCTGACCTAACCTAAACACATATTCCACTAACCCAAACAACCCTATACCCGACCCAACCTAAACACCCTATACCCTGACCCAACCTAAACACCATACCCTGACCTAACCTAAACAATTCTAACCCTGACCCAACCTAAACACTTATACCCTGACCTAACCTAAACACCCTATACCCCTGACCTAACCCAAAACACCTTATACCCTGACCCAACCTAAACACTCTATACCCTGACCTAACTTAAACACCTTATACCCTGACCCAACCTAAACACTCTATACCCCTGACCTAACCCAAACACTCATACCCTGACCCACCTAAACACCCTACACCCCTGACCCAACCTAAACAACCTATACCCTGACCCAACCTAAACACCCTATACCCTGACCCAACCCAACCCAACCAGACCCAACCTAACCTAACCAGACCTGACCTAACCTAACCCAGCCACACCCAACCCAACCCAACAGACCCTAACCTAACCCAAATCAGACCCAACCTAACCTAACCAGACCTAACCTAACCCAACCAGACCTAACCTAACCAGACCTAACTCAACCCGACCTAACCTAACCTAAACAGACCCAACCAACCAGACCCAACTCAACCAACCTAACCCAACCTAACCAGACCCAACCTAACCTAACCAGACCCAACCCAACCAGACCTAACCTAACCTGACCAACCTAACCCAACCAGACCCTAACCTAACCAGACCCAACCTAACCTAACCAGACCTAACCTAACCAGACCCAACTAACCTAACCAGACCTAACTAACCCAACCAGACCTAACCTAACCTAACCAGACCTAACCTAACCAGACCTAACCTAACCAGACCTAATCTAACCTAACCTAGCTAAACCAAACTTAACCTAACCCCAGGTAAGAGTACGTAATGTTTAACCATCACGTGAAATATAAGCCGATGTCTAATCTCCAATTAATCCGTTAAATAGAGGGGTTTCACATCTAACGGAACCTCGATATAACGGATTCTCCTCTCCATTTAATCCGTTAAATAGAGGGATTTCACATCTAACGGACCTCGATATAACGGATTTTCCTCTACATGTAGTCCGTTAAATAGAGGATTCACTGTATCTATTAGCCAAGAAAATCACCTGAATGTTGACGCTGTGACCTGGTGACGCCCTGACATGTGACCATAATAACACCTTCACCCACTGCTGCTGGTCTACTATATTTACACCCAATACTGATAGTACTGTAAACACTCATCCCCCAAAGGGTGAAAATCATCATCCTCAAAGGGTTAAATCATAGTCCTCAAAGGGTTAAATCATAGAACCCAAGGGTTAAATCATAGTCCTCAAATGGTGAAAATCATCATCCTCAAAGGGTTAAATCAGTCCTCAAAGGGTTAAACCTAGTCCTCAAAGGTTAAATCATAGTCCTCAAAGGGTTAAATTAGTCCTCAAAGGGGTAAATCATAGTCCTCAAAGGGTTAAATCATAGTCCTCAAAGGGTGAAAATCATCATCCTCAAAGGGTTAAATCATAGTCCTCAAAGGGTTAAATCATAGAACTCAAAGGGTTAAATCATAGTCCTCAAATGGTGAAAATCATCATCCTCAAAGGGTTAAATCAGTCCTCAAAGGGTTAAATCATAGTCCTCAAAGGGTTAAATCATAGTCCTCAAAGGGTTAAATTAGTCCTCAAAGGGGTAACTAGTCCTCAAAGGGTTAAATCATAGTCCTCAAAGGGTGAAGATCATCATCCTCAAAGGGTTAAATCATAGTCCTTAAAGGGTTAAATCAGTCCTCAAAGGGTTAAATTATAGTCCTCAAAGGGTTAAATCATTATCCTCAAAAGGGTTAAGGTAAAAATCACCCCAATAAAATAATAAACCTAACCTACAGTACACCAGGTAAATATCATTGCATAATATAATGTAATATTATGGTGCAGCATGAATAAATCTTTCGTTCTTAAGATCTATCCCACTATCGACAACTTTAACTGCCATTTATACTATTCTATATTTGTAAGTCATTTTTACTATACCACCTTATATTACAACAGTCAGTCAGTCAGTCAGTCAGTCAGTCACCTCAATAGCTAGGTAGGGTTAAACGTTATTTCAGTATTGGCTATATTACCAAACGTTTTAACGACTCCATTTGTTATATTTACTCTATTAAAGATTCTAACAAAATATAATGAATCGATTTCTTTAGGTTATATAATATTGAGATTAATATTAATTTTATACTACGAGGAAATTTTGCGATTCTTTCTGTTTACTGGAGGAAAAAATTATAATCTTTTTTACAACGAGGAAAAAAATATTAGGTTTTATGAAATATATCTTAAAGTGTCATTAAGTGTTAATAAGCCTCTGTGATTATGACGGACACAAAGTTTAATTATTCTGACTTAACCAGTAGCGAGGAGTTAAAGTGTCGTGGGCCTTATACCTCTTCGGTGTCCGGATAGAACAAAAATCAGTTATCCGGACAACAGCTGACAGATTAGGTTTGGTTAGGTTAGCTTAGGTTAGTTTTGACAGGTGAATTTTTGTCCAATACCTTCATTTTTTTTTTGTATATCTCCCTCTCTCTCTTCCTGTGTCTATGTCTTATATTTATCATCTCTATTTTCATCTCTCCTTCACTCATTAATTTTCAACCTCCTTCTCCTCCTTTCCTTCATTATCTACTGTGTTATTAACCACATAACTGCCAAGGATGTATCCATCATTCTCTCCCTCTTTATTCATTATCTTTATCAATCTTGTTTCTCCTTCCTTCCCTGTCCGCCCTCCCTCCCTTCTCTTTAGACCTTCCCTCTTACCTTTCAACCACATTTCTTCCTTCTACCTCCCCTCCTCCTCCTTCTTACCACCACCTCCTCCTCTTCTTTGCCTCACCTCCTCCCCTTCTTGCACCACCTCCACCTCCTCCTTGCTCTACCTCCTCCCCCTTCTTGCTCCACCTTAAGTCCTCGTTCATTACAACACCTGAGAGGGAAGCTGATGTATGTATGTATGTATGTGTGTGTGTGTGTGTGTGTGTGTGTGTGTGTGTGTGTGTGTGTGTGTGTCCTTGACTGTCTGTGACATTAACCTTACCTCCGTTTGATGTTCTTCTCGTCATGGTAATTGATGTTTCACTCCTGTGTGTGTAGGTGTGTACACCCTACACCTACACCACCCTCCATCTACACCTCTTGCCCACAAGAACCAGGGGAGTGAAACAGCAATTACCAGCATGATGAAAAACATCAAACAGAGGTAAATTAATGTCTGAACCAGTCAGAGACACCACACAAGAGGGCAGGTGATCCAGGTGGTGCTCCTATAACTCACCTGGATCACACACATTACCGCCGGGATACATACCGGAGATAATAATCACACCAGCAAGGTCTACACGGCCGGCCACAACCAGCCCGCCCTCAGCCTTAACTACTAGCAGGAGGCGATGAATTGAAGCAATATCCGGGGTTCAGGAATGAACACGTAGAAATATAACTAACTCTCTTATTTGTGTGTGTGTGTGTGTGTGTGTGTGTGTGTGTGTGTGTGTGTGTGTGTGTGTGTGTGTGTGTGTGTGTGTGTGTGTGTGTGTGTCATCAAACAGATGAAAAATATTAAAGCCTCAGGCCTGATGGAATCAGCCGAGGTGATAAAGCAGGAGGACCTCTGCATACCAGCCGTCTCCACTCTCTCCTGGAGAATATATGGGAAAAGGAGAAATCCCCCAAGCTCTTAAAGATACCTCCGTCGTCAATATTTATAAGAACAAGGGAGACCGGTCAGACTGTGGCAACTACCGCGGGATCTCGTTGCTGTCCGTGTAAGAGTATCGCCCGAGTCCTCCTAAACAGACTTCTTCCTGAGGCGGAAAACTTCCTCCCAGAATCTCAATGTGGCTTTAGACCAACACGTGACCCCACTGACATGATCTTCGCTGTCCACCAGATACAGGAAAAGTACAGAGAACAGCGTCGTGACCTGTACATGGCCTTTATCGACCTGACCAAGGTCGAGCAGTGGTCAACCACCCTGCTATATGGCACATACAGGAGGCACCTCAAGGCACTTAAAAACTTTCACCAACGTAGTCTACGTTCCATCCTCCGAGTTCGCTGGGAAGACAAGAGAACAAATGCCAATATTCTCGCTGACATCAACTGTAAGAGCATCGAGGCTACCATTATCCACGAACAACTACACTGGACTGGCCATATTACCCGCATGGACGACAGTAGACTGCCAAAGCAGCTACTTTGTAGTCACCAAACGAATAGTAAACGTAGCGCTGGCGGGCAACTGAAAGGGTTTATATAAGGATAGTCTTAAGACAAGCCTGAAAAAGTGTCAAATCGACCCCCCTCACCTGGGAGACGATTATTCCACACCGTAACGCGGGCACCACCACACGAGAAGGTGTCAATACTTTCGAGATAACCCGACTGCATACCGAGGCAGACAAGCGGCAACACCGGCAAGACGCTGCCGCAGCCCCTCCTGCAGTACATGCAGCCCTCTACACGTGTAACATCTGTGGACGATCCTGCCAGTCCCGTAATGGCCTCTTTAGTCACCTCAGAGCTCACCAACGAAGGTGTCATCCTTAATCATCATACTGTATCATAGCTGAATGATTGTCTTACTCGATTTCGAGTGACAGCAAAGTAGTAGTAGTAGTATGTGTGTCCTACGTATCGTTCATACTGGTAAAGTGAAAAATATGTGTCCCTATAGTGTCGCCTAACACGATATTCATACTGACATAATTGGTGAATATACGCGGTGTGTTCAGTACTTACAGATCGGGTCCCTTCTGTACTGCTCATGTTGACGGAACACTCATGAACAGGTATCGTGCTTTATACGAATAATATCCCACACGTGACATTATTTTTCAGTACAGTGACTTGATGCTGCCTCATGTGTCGCCCAGTTAACTGGTGAACACAGACATGTTATGTGTTCTTGTTCATCACCTAACGCTGAGTGGTGTGTAACAGTCTTTCATATTAACAGGTAATGGATGAGTCTTGTAAGCAGAGAGTTTACTGGTGTGAACCAGCGTTAGTGTCCCTGGGTGCGAGTGCCTGTGTACCAGTGTCTGTGTGTGTGTGTGTGTGTGTGTGTGTGTGTGTGTGTCTCCACGTGCATACCACTACAAGGTCTTGAGGTTAAGTAAAGTTGGATATGCTGTAGAGGTATAAATATATAACTGTGTTGCTGCCACCACCTGTTGAATGGTGTCTCAGCCACCCTGCTACACCTACACCCCAATATATACAGTGTGTGTCTATATATATATATATATATATATATATATATATATATATATATATATATATATATATATATATATATATATATATATATATATATATATATATAATAAACCCCCCAAATCGAGGATGGCCGGCCCAAGGGTCACCTAGGCGTGAATTTGTTAAAGTGTTAAGCTGTCGCCAACACAACAACTACACCCTAAGTTAACTAGGTGCATGACCCAGTGTCAAGGAATAGTCCGAGAAGACCGGACAACTCGCCAACTGCGCTGGCTAACCATTACCCCGGAATACGATCCGTAAATCGATTAACACACACACACACACACACACACACACACACACACACACACACAGAACAAGATGTCAAGTAAGTCTGCATAATCGATGTACTGTTATGTACACATACTGTACGGGTTGGTATTTAACCCAGGAGTTTCGTGTGAGTTGAATATATTTTCCATTTCCTTGACCCAGGGATGATAAATGTAAAATATTAAACCTTTTCATTTGGGTCAGAAGTCTCTGGGAACACTTTAGAGTAGAGCCATGTATCACCTCAGTGCCTTCATATGTACAATTTCAAATCTCAGAGCACCAATATAAAAAAGTTGTTCTTGTATTTTATGATAAATAAAAAAAAGTCACTTAAAAATCTAAATAAGCCTGCCTCGAGAGTAGAGACCAGGGAGGCTTCATATAAACACATTTGAATCTCCTCATTCCAGGGAAGTTCCTTCAAGTATGTTACTGAATTTTGTTCCAGTTAATAAGAATATTTTCTACGTCCTTTCTGCCAAACATCCATATTGGTTGACAGAGATCCACTGGATGTACAGCTACTTGTTGACGCTTGACGTAAGGGAGAAACCTCACCCTACGCCAGAAGCTGAGATAAAAACCCAGAAAACCCCAGCGCCACTACACCACTAACAACACACGTACCAAAATTAAACCCGGGTCACGTTGCTGTGCTACATTATGGACGTTGGTGATCCTTAAAGAAGGTTATTTCCCCTCTACCTATGGGGTATTCTGGGGGTATTGGCACAGGTGTGTTGGAGTAGTAATGCCGGGGAACATTAATTATACACGGTCACGTTTTGATCCTTGGGGGTAGACGGAGGTGTAAAGAGGGAGGGAGGAGGAGGAGGAGGAAGGAGGGACGGAGGGAGAGGGAGGAGGAGAGGAGGAGGAAGAGGAGTGACAGGGTGACATCAATTTTATAATGTGGTCGTTGTGCTCCTAGTGTAAGGTACAGAGAGAGGGGGAGGAGGGGTAGTAGTAGTAGTAGTAGTAGTACATCAGGTGACCACAATGCACCACCTGTCATCACACACACACAGCAGCAGGTGGGAGGAGGAGGAGGAGGGAGGAGGAGGAGGAGGAGGAGGAGGAGGCCTCAGAGTCTTCGTTTCCAGGAAGACGTGACTAATTATCCTCGTCTCACCTAGCTCCCACCACCACCATCCCTCCACCACCACTACCATCCCTCCCACCACCCTACCATCCCTCCCACCACCACTACCATCCCTCCCACCACCACCTACCATCCTCCACCACCACTACCATCCCTCCCACCACCACCATCCCTCCCACCACCCTACCATCCCTCCCACCCTACCATCCTCCCACCACCCACTACCATCCTCCCCACCACTACCATCACTCCCACCCCACCACCCACCTCCCTACCACTCACTCCCACCACCACTACCATCCCCCACCATCACTCCCCACCACCACTACCATCACTCCCACCACCACTACCATCTCCTCACCATCCACCACCACTACTACCATCACCACCACTACCATCTCCACCACCACTACCATCACCACCACCACTACCATCACCACCACCACTACCATCCCTTCACCACCACCACCATCCTCACCACTACCATCACCACCACCACTACCATCCCCTACCACCACCACCCCTCCCACTCCCTACCATCCACCACACCATCTCACCACACTACATCTCCCACTACCATCATCACCACTACCATCCCACCTACCACTCCCATCATCACCACCACTACATCACCCCCTCCCTACCATCATCCACCACCTACTACCATCTACCACTACCATCTCCCCCTACCATCATCCCACCACCACTACCATCACCACCACTCACCACTACCATCACTACCATCATCACCACCACTACCATCCTACCACCTCACTCCTCATCATCCACCACCACTACCATCCACCACCACTACCATCTCCACTACCATCACCACTACCACCATCCTACCCCACCACTACCATCACCACCACTACCCATCCTCCCACCACCTCCCACCCATCATCCTCCCCACTGCCATCTCCTACCACTATCTCCCACTACCATCATCACCACTACTACCATCCCACCACCACCATCATCCCACCACTACCATCACCACTACTACCATCACCTCCACCAACCCACCACTACCATACCACCACCTACCATCCCACTATCATCACCACTACCATCACCACCACCTTCTCCCCTACCATCCACCACTACCATCCCATCTCCCACCACTACTACCATCACCACCATCACCACCTCTACTTCTCCCTACCATCATCACCACACTACCCATCCACCACCACTACCATCTCCTACCATCTCCACTACCATCATCCACCACTACACCATCCACCACACTACTATCATCCCACCACCACCCATCCTACCACCATCTCCTACCATTCCACTACCATCATCCTCCACCACTACCATCCACCACCATCATCCTACTACTACCATCCCACCACACATCCACCACCACTACCATCTCCCCTACCATCATCCACCCTACCATCACCACCACCTACCATCTCCTACCATCATCACCTACTATCCACCCTACCATCTCCCCTACCATCATCCACCACTACTACCATCCCACACTACCATCATCCCACTACTACCATCACCACTACTACATCCACCACCACTACCATCTCCCACTACATCATCCTCTCACCACCACCACTACCATCTCCACACCATCATCCACCACCACTACCATCATCCACCACTACTACCATCTCCACTACCATCATCCACACCACTTCCATCATCACCACTACTACCATCCCTACCATCATCCACCACCACTACCATCTCCCTACCCATCATCCACCACCACTACATCCCTACCATCATCCCACCTACCATCATCCACCACTACCATCCTCCCCTCATCATCCTACCACTTCTCCCACTACCATCATCCACCACCACACCATCTCCCTACCATCATCCACCACCACTACCATCTCCACCACTCCTCATCACCACCACTACCATCTCCCCACATCATCCACCACTACACCATCTCCCATCCTACCACTACCATCCACCACCACTACCATCATCTACCACTACCATCATCCACCACCACTACCATCTCCCTACCATCATCCACCACCACTACCATCTCCTACCATCATCCACCACCCTACCATCTCCACTACCATCATCCACCACCTACCATCTCCCCACCATCATCCACCACCTACCACTCCCTACCTCATCCACCTGCTACCATCCACCACCACCTCATCCTCCACCACCACTACCATCATCCACCACTACCATCCCCCCACCACCACTATCATCTCCCACTACCATGATCCACCCCACCATCATCCCCCCACCACCTACCATCTCCCTACCATCATCACCACCACTACCATCTCCCACTACCATCATCCACCACCACTACCATCTCCCTATCATCCACCACTACTACCATCTCCCACTACATCATCACCACCACTACCATCTCCCTACCGCTCATCACCACCACTACCATCTCCCCTACATCATCCCACCACTACCATCTCCCCACTACCATCATCCACACCCTACCATCTCCCACTACCATCATCCACCACCACTACCATCTCCCCTACCATCATCCACCACCACTACCATCTCCCACTACCATCATCCACCACACCACCACCACCACAGCCCCTACATGTGTCAATGGTTTTCCCCGTAAGATCAAGCCACCAGTTCAGGGCTAAACAACTCCGCCTATCAGCCAACCCATACATCCAATCATCCATCTTTCATTAAATAATTTTTCATCCATCATCCATTCATTATCAATCCACTATCCAGTCTACCCATTTATCCATTTTGTAACTTACCATCAATCCATCTATCCAATAAAGAATCCATCTATCCAATTATCCATCCAGCCATCTATCAGGTCGAGTGTACAGTACATATGGCAGGTCGAGTGTATAAATAACTGCAGACGAGTAATGCCATCCCGAGAAACTGTCATATCAAAACATCTTGGTGACGTCAGACAACGTCAGCGGTGGGTCCAGTGGCCAGACACGATGATGCCACATGATGTAAGGTGGTGGTGGTGGTGGTGGTAGTGGCACTGATGGTAGTAAATGGTGGTGGTGGTAATAGCAAATTGTTGTTGTTGTGGTGGTGGTGGTAATAGTAAATTGTTGTTGTGGTAGTGGTGATAGGAAATACTGGTGGTGGTGATGATAGTAGACGGTGATGGTGGTAAGCAGCTCATAGTGGTGGTTTTAGTAGCGTGTTGATGGTGCAAGTTGGTGGTGGTGGTGATGGTTGTGATGTGGTGGGTTGTAGTGATAGTGGTGGTGAAGGTCGTGATGGTGAGTGATAGTGATGGTGGGTAGTGGGTGGTAGTGATGGTGGATAGTGATAGTGGGCTGTGGGTGGTTGTGGGTGGTAGTAGTGGGTGGTAGTGGTGGGTGGTAGTGATAGTGATGGTGGGTAGTGGGTGGTAGTGATGGTGGGTAGTGGGTGGTATGATGGTGGTAGTGATGGTGAGGTGGTAGTGATGGTGGATAGTGGATGGTAGTGATGGTGGTAGTGATGAGGGTGGTAGTGATGGTGGATGTGTGGTAGGTGGTAGAAGTGGGTGGTAGTGATGGTGAGGGTGGTAGTGATGGTGGATAGTGGGTGGTAGTGGGTGGTAGAGGTGGGTGGTAGTGATGGTGGGTGGTAGTGATGGTGGTAGTGATGGTGAGGTGGTAGTGATGGTGAGGGTGGTAGTGATGGTGAGGGTGGTAGTGATGGTGGATAGTGGGTGGATGGGTGGTAGTAGTGGTGGTAGTAGTGGGTGGTGAGTGATGGTGGTAGTGATGGTGAGGGTGGTAGTGGGTGGTATAGTGGGTGGTAGTGATGGGGATAGTGATGGTGGGCTGTGGGTGGTAGTGGGTGTAGTGGTGGGTGGTAGTGGTGGGTGGTGTTGGTGAGTGGTAGGGGTAGTAGTGGTGTAGTGAGGAGGAGTGGGTGGTAGGGGTGTAGTGGTGGTAGTGATGGTGAGGGTGGTAGTAGCCCCTCGTAGCTGTGGGGAGCGGGTTATCAGCCTAACATTAGCCAGGCTGGCGCTCCCCCAACACCGGTGGCGGTATACTGTAGATGCGACTCTTGGTGATCCTCCTCCACCAGTGTAGTTAGTGGGAAACCCTCCAACAAGCTTGGCACCTACTGTCCGGATTCTTAGAGATTCGGATCTCAAGTTTTACCGCTTAACCCTTGTGTACTGTACGGGGGGGTGTTTATTAATGTTAGAACAAACCTGACTCACTATAGCTATAGTATAAATTCGGCAGCCAAATTAGTATCGAATCTAACGTTAGGGGTGTGTTCTCCTCACCCGAGAAGACAAAGGTTCGTACAAAATCTCACAATCTGGGATCAATTTCCTTCAGATATAATTTGTGTCCCTGGCAGGCAATGAAATCCAGGCCCGAAGTCTCAAGACTGGCAGATATATTTTTCTTCTAACTGGGAGTAAGAGAACACTGCCAGCTTCTGATGATGCTCGATGGATTGATCACCTTATTTGTACCGTACGTTAAGTTAGCCAGTGATATCGCCAGTTAAGAAAAAAAACTCGAAGTATTAAGGAACAGAGTAAATGCTGGTCACCTTCACGAGTTGCGTCATGAAGAGTGTCTGTGGTGGGCGTGGCTTCGCAGGCGATCACGTGGAGGTCACGTCCATACCCACACAAGCACGTGAACCTGGCGTGGGGACCGACTTACACACGACCTGATCTCTACCTCCTCCTCCTGCTGCTCTTGGTGGCGCCACTGTCACCGCTGTGGTACTTGTTAAGTTTCTCCTGTTGCTCTTATTTTCGATGATGTGAATGACACCGTTACTTTACTGTTGCTACTGCTAATGCTGGAGGCACCCTTGTTTCTCCTGCTGGTGTTAGTGTCGCGGTTATCGGTAGTGTCGATGCTGCCCCTGATAACGGAGATGCACTTGACACAATTGCTACGAATGCTGGAGGTAATCATTTTACTGGCACTCATATCCTTTTTATATTTCACTTCTATCCCGGCTAGTATATACTGAACATACTATCTAATCCTGTAGGCGATAGTGTTAAAATGATTAGAGAGCAGAGGTCACGTAGCATGTTGGTGGTGTGGGTGACCTCCCTGGTGTTGTCATAACCAGCCCCAGATGACGTGCACGCCACCACCAGAGGGAACGCACGTGATACCTCTAGGAAAGAATGTATACGTACCCAGAATGGTATCAAGGCTGGTCGAGTGTGCTTGAGAAACAAAGAGTTTAGTTGACAGCGCCCGCCACTACTCCACATTAATTCTTCAAGGCCCTGCATTCACCAAGGTTCGTCATTATAATATCCTCTTATGTGGAGAGGTGAGAACGCATCTGACTCCCTCATTTAAGCCAATACAAAAAGAACGACTAAATAATCTTCGTAACTGCACCAAGATCATACTGCATAACTTGTACATTCTCTCGTACCGGGTTACGAGGAATACATCCAAGTAAGAACTTATTAAGAAAACAGGAACTACACCTTCACCAATACGACAAAGACAAAGGGATAGGCCTGGAACCTTACATGAAAGGCGCACTATAGGCCACACGAGAATGGTGTTTTCTCCCAGCCAACCGGACATTTTCCTTCTATTTCAAGTAGTTTCACGGAGACATTTATATTACACCTGAGATGAAGGCAGATCGAGCAACCACCTGTTGACTTTATTCTGTGATCCTGACCTTCTGTTGCGATCTTAACTTGAGTCACTGTAATCGTAACCTGAGTCACTATAATATTAACTTGAGTCACTGTAATCTTAACCTGAGTCACTATAATATTAACTTGAGTCACTGTAATCTTAACCTGAGTCACTATAATATTAACTTGAGTCACTGTAATCTTAACCTGAGTCACTATAATATTAACTTGATCACTGTAACCTTAACCTGAGTCACTATAATATTAACTTGATCACTGTAACCGCAACTTTGGTCCAGATTTAACAATAAACTTTAATTCCACAATTCTCAGTCATATCCCTTAGAGTATACAAAGTTTGACTGAGATTTATCTATTGTGTGTGAGATGCTTGGATGTACACACACACACACACACACACACACACACACACACACACACACACACACACACACACACACACATTACCATAACAACATTCATCAACCGCTTCACACTAACAGCGGCCAATGTCGTCACTATGTACCAGTTTGTCAGCCCAAATAACACTAAGTAACAAAACAGACTCAGGTAAAACATGGCCACAACATGAACTTATCTTTACAGAAATATGTAATGGTATTGTCTACATGGTTATTAATAAAGTAGATATAACTACACATAACAAAGATGTCAGTTATGGTATAGCATCGCACAGGTGTTGTCCCGTGATTCACCTGGAGACATCTGTTTTATACACCAAGTTGAGAACCATTACAGGTATAGAGTTACAGACAGGACAGATAAAGTAACTTGCAACTGGTGACAGTATAAGATAGAAGGTGCCTTGACCTGGAACTGAGGAGAAATGTACGTGAAAACTTTTCCATTTTATAAACATAATCTTATCACTCGGTGTGCTTCATAATCATCCCCAACAAAAGAAAAATAGATATTATCTCCCCAAACGGTTAATGACAGACCATTATTGATCTAGCCACAGTCCACACCTTGATCTTTACTATTCTTAGAAGTTGTCTGTATTTTATTTTTTTTAATGATACTTTTTCAGGCGAAACTTGCCTTCACCGAGGAAAAAAGTAAGTGTACTACCTTTTACCTGAAAACATTCCAGTAAATCATGTTTTGTCTTAATATATCCCCTTAAACACTGAAGATAAATTTAAAGACGTGATGCAGTTAACAACCAGTCAGTTGCAATGGGTAGTGAAGACCTTGATACTTCTTACAAAGACTGAATGGCCAGACTTAAGATAATGTCTGAACATTGAGTGAGACAAATGCGAGTATCTGACTGAGAACCATCGCTTCTAACGCGGGTGTAGGTCAGAATAAACAGTGACTACATTATGTGTTACAAAACCCTCCAGCTCGCTCTCCCTCGGGCATCATGATACACACGTGGACCCAACATGCGCGGGTCAGAGCAAATAACCCTGTAACCTAGGCAGCCACCCGTCAGGCCATGCAGTCACCCAGCTAGCCAGAACGTCAGCCAGCAAGCCAGGCACCCAACCATTCAGTCATGCTCACAGCAGCTTAGCAAGCCATTCAGCCCTGCTCAAGGCAATCCACCTTGAGGCTTCGTGCTCACACTGTTGTTGCATCACCACAGGAGGAGAACTCTAATCCTGTGTCCGGATCCTTATAGATCTTTAGGCAAATTAATTTAACCATAAATGAGGACAAGGGAAGATGTATGATGCAGTCTCGGTACAAAACTGGACCAATTTGGGTGTCTAGGTTAGTGAGCCAGACTTGTGATCTCGTATCTCTATAGTTAACGATAAACATAACGGGTGAACCCTTAAACATCTTTTGTCAGCCAGTGAGATGCTTTATTATATTACAGTTGAGCTAAAACATTAACTTATAAACTTTTCAGAGTTCAAGTTCAAATACCAATTCAGATTTTTTGTGTGTCATTATTGTCATTTTTCTTAAAACAGGTAACAACATGGAGAATGACAACCCTGCTGTGCTCTCCTTGAGGTTAACAGAAGAAATCTTCATTAATTCACACTTAACACCAACAATGATGAGCAAGCTTACTAAAGTTCCTTTAGCTGTTATATTACAATTCTGTGTCAATAATTTTTTTTAAATTTAAAATCAATTTATCATTATATTGCAACTTAAAACTAATAAGCTGAAGAAAGAAATATGGTATTAAGCTTGAACATATTATATATACTGTACTGTACTGTACTGTACTGTACTGTACTGTACTGTACTGTATTGTACCGTACTGCACTGTACTGTATCGAACTGTACCGTACTGTATTGTATTTATGGCAAGTGAGAGGCTATCTGACCACTACTTGACAGTACGTCTTTTAATTAATTATATACAATAATCTATGGACATTATCAGATTAACTGCACTTAATTAAGTACCTGCAGTATAGTTGACTTACAGCCATCAAAACTCACTAAACAAATGGCTTGTAAAATTACCTTGACCTCGTATTTATAAATTTAAATAAGAAGAAAATAAGAAATGGGATGAAATTACTGTACATTATTAATAATAAAATATCCTAAGGCTTTAATAGAATAGTAGTCTTCCCCTGGAGTTATACTTTAAACGACTTAAATATATTCTCATATATCCAGTTAGAGGGAAACCAATAACCTTGGAGCACCCAACTTAAGCGAGTCCGTCAGACGCTCTCTCACACCTCCAGGTAGAAGAAAACATTCACCTATGAACCTTGTAATTACCGAGGTCCTCAACTTACACGTCCTACAGCTCACTTCCACCTTCTATCTCTGTGCTAAACATTTACCCCCGGAGTCGAGGCACAAGGGTCCCTCCTGTTGTTGTCAAGTGTCATAAACTGGTGCATAACTATTGTCCAGTAATATTCTCTCCGCCACTGACTCTTGTGTACACCTTCCTGGATGTCTACATAGAGTTTGTCTGACCTTGTAGCCACGTGTTATCACCTGTTTAGTCTGGGTTATTGTGTTGACTGTGGTAGGTTATCTGTTTTATCACCTTCTTTCTTCACTACATGTTGTTTCGATCACCTCAACATTCTGCCTCCCCGCCCCAGTTTATTTCACACGTTTATACCCCCTTAACGCTAACCTATCTTATCCTAACCTGACCTATCCTAGTCGTAACGCTAACCTATCTTATCCTAACCTAACCTAACCTGAACCTATCCTATCTTATACTAACCTAACCTATCCTATCTTATACTAACCTAACATATCCTATCCTAACTTATACTAACCTAACCTATCCTATCTTATACTAACCTAACCTATCCTATCTTATCTTATACTAACCTAACCTATCCTATCCTATCTTATACTAACCTAACATATCCTATCCTATCACCAACCTAAACCTATCCTAGCATAAATTATCTAACCCTAACAGCTTCTCTTACCCAAACCTATCCCAACCTAAACTATCCTAACCTATGTTACCCTAACCTATCCCAACCTAACCTAACCTATCTTACCCTAACCTAACCTCATCTCCAGGTAGTGTTAGGGTGGTTAATCTTCAGGTGATCCCTCAGTAATCCAGTTGGCTTTAGTTGTCACTCTGGGTTGTTTAGTCTGTGTAATGAGTTTAGTTTTGACTGAGACTTGGTTGTGTCTATTCAATGATCGTCTCCGTGTATCTAATAAGTCGTGTTCGTCTCTAAGGTGTTCTTCATCAGGGCAACTATTACCTCCGTGTTCTTACCTCCCCAAAGAATCTTGTTTCCCCAATTAGTCAGGTTTTGTCTTTCCAGCATTCCTGTTTATCTACCCTAGTGATCATTACCCCCCCGAGACAAGGGTAAAGAAATAGGTCACCTGGACTTCTTTCATTATAATTAGGGTGTGTGTGTGTGTGTGTGTGTGTGTGTGTGTGTGTGTGTGTGTGTGTGTGTGTGTGTGTGTGTGTGTGTGTGTGTGTGTGTGTGTGTGTGTTGTGTGTGTGTGTGTGTGTGTGGGGCTTGTGTGTGTGTGTGTGTGTGTGTGTGTGTGTGTGTGTGTGTGTGTGTGTGTGTGTGTGTGTGTGTGTGTGTGTGTGTGTGTGTCCAGCCTCTCATCAAGTTCTGGCCCACACTCAGCAGTGTCCTTCCTATTATTTTTCTACTGCCTGTGTTAATTACTTTCGGAATGGCCTTCACACTTGAGTGGAGATAGACTGTAAACACAGTCAAGGTGAATACAATACGAGTCCATAACAGTGTAAATTAACTGGTGACTGTCTGTTAAATAATATAATGAATATACAAGTGTGTACATAACACAGGGACCATATATATTAAAAACATTTTAAAGTGTGTAAAGATAATCACAAATACTATTATTGTATGACTCATCATCACACACGTACAGTGCTGTTCATCTCGCACTGTATGAACCAAGGGTTTCTCATTTAATTTTTGTGAGTGAGTGTTGTGTGGAGCACTTAGTACGGCGCCATGACCAAGCACTTCTCGTAAACAGATGCCTTTTGTACAAACCAGGACAGTATGGGTCTCACTGTCTTCATTCATGGCGGACACTCCAGTCATTACATATTCTCAGAACCTCGCACGTTAAATCTTGCCCGGACTGTGGGTGTTTGTACAAGGCTGCAGCAGCACAGGAAACAGTTCTACATTTTGTCACCAGTTAACTGCAAACCTAACTTAATCTAAACTAACCTAACTTAAACTAACGTAACCATGGCTTCATCGACTCCAAAATAAAGACATTAGTATTTAAAGTTAATAAATATGACACGGTATTCAATCCACTGGTAACGAATTGTACAGTGAGGAAATGTCCGCCCACCAAAATAAACACCGCGGTAAACATCAAGTCCGCCTGTGGTTCATCCCTCGTGTTGATTCTTGAGAAAGAAGAGATAGTCCTCCGAAACTTGACAGGTCACACATCACCCCAACAACTTGAACGAGTTTGATAACGAACATGATCACATTATCTTAACCATGGGGTTGAGGGCGACAGGTGACGTACAGCATGCTTAACTTAACACAACTTCTACACGAGGAGACTAATTTGAGGTGTTTTCTTATCCCCAATTTCGAGAAGGAAAAACATTAAGAGAATCCGGGTCCTACTCTTACTACTGAGATTTTATCCTTGAGGTGCTGCCAGCCCTCACGTACACCACCAACTTCACCTCTCGTAGTGCCCCCCCCTCCTCCTACACCCACTATATCACCACCTCCTTTCACTTTAATCCACCCATTCCCGCCTCTACCTACTGCACTACCATTCATCCTTATACAATCATCTCCACCCATCCCCACCTCCACCCACCCTCCTCCACACCTCTGCGTCACTCGACCCTCCTCCTTCTTCACACCACCCCTGCGTCACTAGACCCTCCTCCACACCATCCTTGCGTCACTAGACCCTCCTCCTCCTTCACACCACCCCTGCGTCACTAGACCCTCCTCCTCCTTCACACCACCTCTGCGTCGCTAGACCCTCCTCCTTCTTCACACCACCCCTGCGTCACTCGACCCTCCTCCTCCACACCTCTACGTCACTCGACCCTCCTCCTCCACACCGCCTCTGCGTCACTAAGCCCTCCACTCTCCTCCCTAACATCATCTTATCTCCACGTCAGTAACTCAGTCGGGGAGATACACAATAAACCAAACGCCTTACACTCTGACCTCACTTGACCTGACCTTCAAGAATTTTTAATACATGTTTAAAATCAACGAAAACAATATGAATATGAAGAGTTGTAAATACATGAATGATAATAATTAAAAATAACAAAAGCAACAACAATAATAATACCAACAACAACAATAATAATAAAAATTTATACTAGCAATAACAATAATAATAAAAAAACAATATATATATGAAGCATTATAAATACATTAATGATAAGAATAATAAATAATAATAATAATATAAAAAACTAATAATTATAAAACAACAATAATATTACCAACAACAACAATAATAATAATAATAACAAGAAAAAATAATATTAACATTTCAGCACCATCAGCTCCCTACTGTACACCACAAGACTTTATCCTAAAAGAGAGCTCAGGTTCTCAACTGGCTCAGCCATGTTAATATTGTTATTATTATCCACTCTGTATCTGTATTTTTCTGGCTCAATAAACTGTTTCAAATCAATTCAATTCATCAACACGACGTGGTCTTCATTTAGGTTAGGTTAGGTTAATCTTTAGGTCAAATAAACTGGAGGAGAGAATCTTCAAGATATCAGGACCAGTTGCGTGAGGCCTGGGGGGTCAGTTCAGTAAAGGAAGGGTCATGCTCCTGGGAAGTGTTTATTTACCCTGGTACATTATTAAGGTTTTCTGCTGCCTATGGAGGTTAGGTTAGGTTGGTTTCTGAGGCCTCTTATGAGTCACCAGGAACGGGTTGGTTAAAGTTTGGTGTCTGACCTTCGTGTTCGATTACTTAAAGATTAAAAGTTTCAGCGGTAAATTCAATAAAAGGAATATGACAAAAACCCGCCATAACTTTTGATGACATTTATAAGCGACAGGTGTGGCCATATTAAGAGAGAGGTAAAGGTGAGTCACGGGGTTGTCACGGTGTGTGGGCGAGGCCCTAATACCTCACTCACACACACACACACACACACACACACACACACACACACACACACACACACACACACACACACACACACATAGGGAAGCAAATCAAATATCAAGAGATTTGAAGGCAACGTGAGCAAACGCCTGCACTGTATCTTACTGGAAGCAGTGATGCGCGTCAACACACAGGTAGGTACAGCACAGAGGGAAGGTGTGGCGAGGTGTGCGAGTGATACAGCTGAGGGTGTGTGCGAGGTGTACAGCTGAAGGTGTGTGGCGAGGTACAGTGCAGCTGAGGTGTGTGGCGAGGTGCAGTACAGCTGAGGGTGTGTGGCGGTACAGTACAGCTGTGGGTGTGTGAGGTACAGTACAGCTGAGGTGTGTGTGGCAGTACAGCTGTGGTGTACACAGCTGTGGCAGTGTAGAGTAGTACAGCTGTGGGTGTGTGGCGAGGTACATCACAGCTGTGGGTGTGTGGCAGTGCAGTACAGTGGGTGTGTGTGAGTACAGTACAGCTGACAGTACAGCTGAGGGTGTGTGGCAGGCTGGTACAGTACAGCAGGGGTACAGCTGTGGGTGTGTGTGAGTACAGTACAGCTGAGGGTGTGTGTACAGTACAGCTGAGGGTGGTGGCGGTACAGTACAGCTGAGGGGTGTGTGGCGAGGTACAGTACAACTGTGGGTGTGTGAGGTACAATACAGCTGAGGTGTGTGGCAGTGTACAGTACAGCTGAGGTGTGTGGCGAAGGTACAATACAGCTGAGGGTGTGTGTGCGAGTGCAGTACAGCTGAGGGTGTGTGAGGTACAGTACAGCTGGTGTGTGGCAGTGCAGTACAGCTGAGGGTGTGGCAGTGCAGTGGGTGTGTGGCGAGGTACAGTACAGCTGACGGTGTGTGTGTGTACAGCTGGTGTGTGGCAGGTAGTACAGTACAGCTGAGGTGTGTGGCAGTACAGTACAGCTGTGGGTGTGTGGCAGTACAGTACAGCTGACGGTGTGTGGCAGTACAGTACAGCTGAGGTGTGTGGTACAGTACAGCTGAGGGTGTGTGGCAGTACAGTACAGCTGGGGTGTGTGTCAGAGCTGAGGTGTGTGGTAGGTACAGCTGAGGGTGTGTGGCAGGGTACAGTACAGTCAGCTGTGTGTGTGCGAGTACAGTAGGTGTGTGGCACAGTGCTACCCAGCTGTGTGTGGCGACACAGCTGTGGGTGTGTGGAGTACAGTACAGCTGTGGGTGTGTGGCAGTGCAGTGTGTGGCAGAGGGTGTGTGGTACAGTACAGCTGAGGGTGTGTGTGAGTACAAGTACAGCTGAGGGTGTGTGGCAGTGCAGTACAGCTGTGGGTGTGTGGCAGGGTACAGGTACAGTACAGCTGAGGTGTGTGTACAGGCAGAGTAGGTACAGTACAGCTGTGGGTGTGTGTGCAGTACAGTACAGTACAGCCTGAGGGTGTGTGGCAGGTGCAGTACAGCTGAGGGTGTGTGGCAGGTACAGTACAGCTGAGGGTGTGTGGCGGTACATACAGCTGTGGGTGTGGCGAGGTACAGTACAGCTGAGAGTGTGTGTGGCGAGGTACAGTGCAGCCCCCTGAGGGTGTGTGGCAGTGCAAGTACTAGCTGAGGTGTGTGGCAAGGTAACAACGTGGCAACGAACAGCTCTGGTACAGTGACAGACCCAAGTACACGTCACGAGAAACCCAAGTACACGCCACAGGGAACAAATGAAGGTTTTTATGACTACTACAAAAATTATTGAATAATTATCCAACAAAATGGTATCATTATTATACTAGTATTAATTAGGTAAAAAAAATAATACCTGCCATGTTCAGGACCGACAAACTTACTGTTTAAACAATGATCTTACAGAATAAATGACAGTGGATCGAGAAAAAAACAATGAGTACACACACACAGAAGGACCGAACAAACTCTTAATATGATCTACGTATTTTTTACCTGAAAGGGTTGCAGCACTGCATTCCTCTACTCTGAAAATATTTACAGTAATGTTCTCATGACAGTATGATACCATGAGTATTATAAACACACAAATGTACTTATAAACGAGTTACATTGAGTTAATACCCCAATGGTACCAAGGTGGGTACTATGGAACACTGGACCACATAAATATACTTTAACATTACACAAATACATTAACCTATTACACTGTACAGTACTCATAATGGTAGTAAGGTATTATGAGACTATAGGCCCAAGACATGTACTGCACTGTACGTATGGCACCATTAGTGTATACGGTAGAGCTGTGGACCCCCATAGATGTACTTAAGCTACCCCATTATCTACTACAATGGTTACAATAAATAGGGATAATTGTCTATTTGTGATAACTTTATGTATTTCATTATATAACTTACTGTACCACACTGTAATAGTTAATATAACTCACACTCAGCCTACAGTCCCCACTACGAGGGCCAGAGATGTAGCACCATATGTATTTCAGCTACAACTTTATAAAATGCCTATGTAAGTAAAACGAGTACACAGGAATAGATGGAAACGAATAAGATGTTGAAAAAAAACTAACAAGGTAGTTTAAGTAGATGAAATCAAATGAAATCAAAACTCTGCAAAAATTCGCCCCAAAAAGGGTAAAGACGAATAAAATAATGTGTCAACCCCTTATATACAACGGCTTAAACCCTTGATACACGAGACGAATTTGAGACAGAAGCCTTCCTAAAAACTGCTGGAGGAGTATTGAGGTGAAAGTGGGAAATAAGGCATTAATACATCATTACACCCCTTGAGTACGTTATTCATACTCTTTAAATACGATTATATATTCCTCGAGTAGGATGACATTGTACTGAGTCAAAGTCAATATATTCAAGGCACCAACAAGAGGTGAATTTATTATGAAGGAACACGTATGGCATAAGCAACTGAAAATCTCCAACAAAATCGATGCACGCGCACTGTCTCTGTGTGTGTGTGTGTGTGTGTGTGTGTGTGTGTGTGTGTGTGTGTGTGTGTGTGTGTGTGTGTGTGTGTGTGTGTGTGTGTAATAATATGTATAATAATAATAATTAACGGTTTATTGAAAAATTCTGCAGCCCGAAGGCTGAAAATATACATTGGACATAAATGACTTATTACATACATTGGTGGTTTAACAAAAGCCTTCATTAGAAAGGTAAAGGAACATACAGTGAACATACAGATTAATGTAGGTGTTGAACAGCAAACTCGTAGTGTAGTAACTCCCTCCCAGATGGTGTTAGGAGGAACTCACGTGGTGTAGTAGTTCCCTCAGATGGTGTTATGAGGGACCTGGCGTGGTGTAGTAATTCCCTCGCAGATGGTGTTATAGAGGGCCTCACGTGGTGTAGTAATTCCCTCACAGATGGTGTTATGAGGGACCTCACGTGGTGTAGTAATTACCTCACAGATGGTGTTATGAGGGACCTCATGTGGTGTAGTAATTACCTCACAGATGGTGTTATGAGGGACTTGACGTGGTATAGTAATTCCCTCACATATGGTGTTATGAGGGACATGTGGTGTAGTAATTCCCTCACAGATGGTGTTATGAGGGGCCTCACGTGGTGTAGTAATTCCCTCACATATGGTGTTATGAGGACATGTGGTGTAGTAATTCCCTCACAGATGGTGTTAAAGTGAGGAGGTTTGGTCTTAGGCCTTCCTATCGTAGACGGATTAACACATCGCTGGTTGTTGTTGGGTCTCACGGGCCGTTATCACTGGATACCTGGGACCTCACTGTGTGAAGGTTAACTTGGGTACATTGTTACTGTTGAGTTGTTCTCACTGACTTAAGCACTGTGTGTGTGTGTGCGTGCGCGACAGCATCCACCACTCGTAGTGGTTGCTACATTAGGATGGGAAAACCAATTTGTAGCACGGATTTAATATTATTCATCACCACGCATGGCAGTGAACAGTGACATTACCCACATGAATATGACCTATATATAGCTGTTAATGAATATGATGTATTTCTTTGTGTATGAACCTCTGTCCTGCGTGGCAGTGAGAAGTGATACCACCCTCAGTGTCAAGACCTGACTGAATTACTCAGAATAGGCAAACTGTACTCCAAGCTTTGTAAATAAATTTGTTAAACTAAAAACCTCCCCAGCCTGTGGTGCCTCCCTCCACCCTGGCCCCCAGCTAGATGGTGTGGCAGGAGACCCGGGCCTTCCCCCTCAGTTTTTCCTGGCTGCCTCAGGCGAGTGTCAAGGTTGTCTCCTATGACTCCTCTCCCAGCTAGTAAAATCTCCGTGTCCTTGTTATCAGCATCTACAGCGGAACATATGATCTGTAACGTCAAACAGCGTGCAGGATTATCTCACCAAAGAACTATTAAGTTAACTTATGTAAGCTGCTCTTAAAACTGTTTGGTTTTATTTACTTGGGTCACCTTATAGCTGATGATAGGAGGTGTTAGGGATCAGCTGTTGAGGAGACTCAATGCAAGAAGCAGTTTTAGACAAGATAATTTTCTTTCTATAGACTAACTGTCAGGTTGGATCTTGTCCAGAGGTGTCGTCACTCCTTACTGTGTACTGTACAATTCGGTCAAAGACCGCGCAGTTACTCTCACTAAACTTAGGTGTCTGTCGCAATGATTTCCTTAAGCAGATACTTTATGGTCCCTAGAGAACGAGGTCCTCGTTGATCATCACTGCCAATAATAATATATGTGTGGATGTAGTGAGGAGACACTGCGTCCAAGGGTAATACAGGCTGGAGACTCCTAACACCCAAGTGTACTTGGTCTCCACAACTACCTACAAGTGGGGAGCTGCTCACATGATAATCCCTGGGTGATGTTATGTTTTTACCCATGTGTGTGTGTATATGTGTGTGTGTGTGTGTGTGTGTGTGTGTGTGTGTGTGTGTGTGTGTGTGTGTGTGTGTGTGTGTGTATATGTGTGTGTGTGTGTGTGTGTGTGTGTTATGTGTGTGTATATGTGTGTGTGTGTGTGTGTGTGTGTGTGTGTGTGTGTGTCAGGGAAACATTAATGTAGTTTTGTCTTTCTCGCTGACACAATAATAACTGCCACTCATAGTAATTAATACAAAACAAAAACACTTCTCAAATGGCTATTTATCATAATTATCTAATCAGTCATACGAAAATTCTTCATTTCACTCAACTTAAATTTCTCAGAGTTACTGTATACTGTAATAAGCTCCACTTGCAGGTGTTATTTCTTCAACATATGACATGAAGATTCCTGGCTGTGTTAGGCAGATCATTTCCTGACCTGACTGATAGGATTTTCGCGAGGGAAAGAGGTTTCTTTCAAGTGTGGCCCACTGTAGCCTTTAACAGATTCTTGGTCACCATAAATAACTGTAAAGGGAGTGTACATTTGCTGCCATCCGTATAGGTGGCCTAGTCATGAACACGGGTAAGGTGACCCCCCGCCCCCGTGTAAGGGTGTAGCTTCCCTGTGTAGGATCATAGCTCCCCTGTGTAGGGTCATAGCTTCCCTGTGTAAGGATCATAGCTCTTCCTGTGTAAGGGTCATAGCTCCCCTCTGTAAGGTCATAGCTCCCCTCTGTGTAAGGGTCATAGCTCTTCCTGTGTGAGGTCATAGCTCCCCCTGTGTAAGGATCATAGCTCCCCTGTGTAGGATCATAGCTCCCCCTGTGTAGGGTCATAGCTCCCCCTGTGTGGATCATAGCTCCCTCTGTGTAAGGTCATAGCAGCTCCTGTGTAAGGGTCATAGCTTCCCCTGTGTAAGGATCATAGCTCTTCCTGTGTAAGGGACATAGCTCCCCTCTGTAAGGGCCACAGCTCCCTGTGTAAGGGTCATAGCCTTCCTGTGTGGGTGGTCATGGCTCCCCTGTAAGGACTGCGCTCCCCTGTGTAAGAACCATAGCTCCCCCCTGTAAGGCGGGTCATAGCTCCTCTGTGTATGATCATAGCTCTCCTGTGTAAGGATCATAGCTCCCCTGTGTAAGGGTCATAGCTCCCCTGTGTAAGGATCATAGCTCCTCTGTAAGGACCATATTCTTAAGTGGTCATAGCTTTCCTGTGTAAGGATCATTATAGCTCCCTGTGTAAGGGTCATAGCTCCCTCTGTGTATGACTAGCTCCCTGTGTAAGGGTCATAGCTCCTGTGTGTAAGGATCATAGCTCCCCTGTAGTGGCCATACCCCCTCTGTGTATGACCATAGCTCCCCTCTGTATGGGTCATAGCTTCCCCTGTAAGGACTGCGCTCCCCCCTGTGTATGGGCTTCATAGCTCCTCTGTGTAAGGATCATAGCTCCCCCTGTGTAAGGGTCATAGCTCTTCCCTGTGTAAGGGTCATAGTCTCTGTGTAAGGTCAGTCACTTCTAGGGAAGACCATAGTCGTGTAAGGACATAGCTCCCCTCTGCAAGGGTCACAGCTCTGTGTATGGTCATAGCTCTTCCTGTGTAAGGGTCATAGCTCCCTGTGTATGACTCATAGCTCCTGTAAGCGGTCAAGTAGTTCTGTGCGATCATAGCTCCCCCTGTGTATGGGTCATCATAGCCCTCTGTGTAAGGACCATAGCTCCTGTGTATGGGGGTCACAGGCCTCTGTGTAAGGACCACAGTTCCCCTGTGGCGTCATAGCCCTCTGTGTAAGGGTCACAGCTCCCCCCCAGTAAGGATCATAGCTTCCCCCCTGTGTAAGGGTCATAGCTCCTGTGTAAGGGCCATAGCCCCCCCTTATGTATGGCATAGTTCCCCATGTAAGAGTCATAGCTCCCCCTGTGTATGGGTCATAGCTCCCCTGTGTAAGGGTCATAGCTCCCCTGTGTATGGGTCAGTTCCCTGCGTAAGAGTCATACCCCTGTGTAAAGGGCTCATAGCTCCCTGTGTAAGTGCAGCCCTGTGTAAGAGTCATAGCTCCCTGTGTATGGGTCATAGTTCCCCCAGGCGGTATCATAGCTCCCCTGTGTAAGGGTCATAGCCCTGTGTAAGAGTCATAGCTCCCCTGTGTAAGGGTCATAGTTCCCATGTGTAAGAGCCATAGCCCCTGTGTAAGAGTCATAGCTCCCTGTGTATGGGTCATAGTCTCTGTGTATGGTCATAGCTCCCTGTGTAAGAGTCATAGCCCCTGTGGCGGGCCATAGTTCCCCCATGTGTGTAAGAGTCATAGCTCCCCCTGTGTATGGGTCATAGCCACCTGTGTGTAAGGGCCATAGTTCCCCCATGTGTATGATCATAGCTCCCTGTGTAAGAGTCATAGCTCCCCTGTGTGCGGTCATAGCTCCCCTGTGTATGCCCAGCCCTGTGTAAGAGTCACTACAGCTCCCCTGTGTAAGAGTCATAGCTCCCTGTGTAAGGGTCATATTCCCTCATGTGAGCCATAGCTCCCCCTGTGTAAGAGGCCATAGTCTCTGTGTAAGGGTCATAGCTCCCCTGTGTAAGAGTCATAGCTCCCTGTGTAAGGAGTCAAGGCTCCCCCTGTGTAAGGGCCATAGCCCTGTGTAAGAGTCATAGCTCCCCTGTAAGAGTCATAGCCCCCTGTGTATGGGTCATAGCCCCCCTGTAAGAGTCATAGCTCCCCTGTGTATGGCCATAGTCTCATGTAAGAGTCATAGCCCCCCTGTGTAAGGGTCATAGTTCCCCATGTAAGGGTCATAGCCCCCCTGTGTGGGTGGTCATAGCCCCTGTGTAAGGGTCATCAGGAAGTTCCCCATGTGTGTGAGCTCATAGCTCCCCCCTGTGTAAGGGTCATAGTTCGGCGTGTAAGAGCTACAGTCTCCGTCAAGGGTCATAGCTCCCTGTGTAAGGGTCATAGCTCCCCCTGTGTAAGGGTCATAGCTCCCCTGTAAGAGTCATAGCTCCTCTGTGTATGGGTCATAGTTCCCCATGTAAGGGCCAGGTCTCTCATGTAAGAGTCATAGCTCCCCTGTATGGGGTCATAGCTCCCCTGTGTAAGGGTCATAGCTCCCCCTGTGTATGGCCATAGCTCCCCATGTAAGAGCCATAGCCCCCTGTGTATGGGTCATAGTTCCCCATGTGTAAGAGTCATAGCTCCCCCTGTGTAAGGGTCATAGTCTCTGTGCAAGGGTCATAGCTCCCTGTAAGGGTCATAGCTCCCCTGTGTAAGAGTCATAGCTCCCCCTGTGTAAGGGCTCAGTTCCCCAAGGTGTAAGAGTCATAGCTCCCCCTGTGTAAGAGCTTCATGTCTCATGTAAGGGTCATAGCTCCCTGTGTAAGGGTCAAGGTTCCCATGTAAGAGCCTATAGCCCCCCCTGTGTGGCACTAGCCCCCTGTGTAAGGGTCATAGCTCCCCCTGGGTGTATGACCATAGCCTCCTGTGTAAGGGTCATAGTTCTGTGTATGATCATAGCCCCTGTGTAAGGGTCATAGCTCCCTGTGTAAGCATAGCTCCCCTGTGTAAGGTCATAGCTCCCCTGTGTGTAAGAGTCATAGCTCCCCTGTGTAAGGTCATAGCTCCCCTGTGGGGTCATAGCTCCCCCTGTGTAAGGTCATAGCTCCCCTGTGAAGGGTCCATAGCTCCCCTGTGTAAGGATCATAGCTCCCCTGTGTAAGGGTCATAGCTCCCTCTGTGTAAGGTCATAGCTCCCCTGTGTAGGATCATAGCTTCCCCTGTGTAAGGGTCATAGCTCCCTGTAAGGGTCATAGCTCCCCTGTGTAGGGTATAGCTCCCCTGTGTAAGTCATAGCTCCCCTGTGTAAGGGTCATAGCTCCCCCTGTGGTAAGGGTCATAGCTCCCCTGTGTAAGGGTCATAGCTCCCCTGTGTAGAGTCATAGCTCCCCTGTGTAAGGGTCATAGCTCCCCCTGTGTAAGGGTCATAGCTCCCCCTGTGTAGAGTCATAGCTCCCCTGTGTAGGGTCATAGCTCCCCTGTGTAAGGGTCATAGCTCCCCCCCTGTTAGGTCATAGCTCCCCCTGTGTAAGGGTCATAGCTCCCCCTGTGTAAGGGTCATAGCTCCCCATGTGTAGAGTCATAGCTCCCCTGTGTAGAGTCATAGCTCCCCTGTGTAAGGGTCATAGCTCCCCCTGTAGGGTCATAGCTCCCCCTGTGTAAAGTCATAGCTCCCCTGTGTAAGGTCATAGTTCCCCATGTGTAGAGTCATAGCTCCCCTGTGTAAGGGTCATAGCTCCCCTGTGTAGAGGTCATAGCTCCCCCTGTGTAGGATCATAGCTCCCCCTGTGTAAAGTCATAGCTCCCCTGTGTAAGGGTCATACCCTCTGTGTGAGGTCATAGCTCCCCTGTGTAAAGTCATAGCTCCCCTGTGTAAGGGTCAAGCTCCCCCTGTGTAAGGGTCATAGTTCCCTGTGTAAGAGTCATAGCTCCCCCTGTGTAAGGGTCATAGCTCCCCTGTGTAAGGGTCATAGCTCCCCTGTGTAGAGTCATAGCTCCCCTGTGTAAGAGTCATAGCTCCCCCTGTGTAAGGGTCATAGCTCCCCCTGTGTAAAGTCACTCCCCTGTGTAAGTCATGCTCCCCTGGCAAGGTCATATCCCTGTAAGAGTCATAGCTCCCCCTGTGTAAGGGTCATAGCTCCCCTGTGTAAGAGTCATAGCTCCCCTGTGTAAGGTCAAGTTCCCCATGTGTAAGGTCATAGCTCCCCTGTGTAGGGTCATAGCTCCCCCTGTGTAAGGGTCATAGTCCCCCTGTGTAAGAGTCATAGCTCCCCTGTAAGGGTCATAGTTCCCCATGTGTAAAGTCATAGCTCCCCCTGTGTAAGGGTCATAGCTTCCCCTGTGTAAGGGTCATAGCTCCCCCTGTGTAAGGGTCATAGCTCCCCCCTGTGTAAGAGTCATAGCTCCCCTGTGTAGGTCATAGTTCCCCATGTGTAAGGGTCATAGCTCCCATGTGTAAGTCATAGCTCCCCTGTGTAGGTCATAGCTCCCCTGTGTAAGGGTCATAGCTCCCCTGTGTAAGGGTCATAGCTCCCCTATTAAGAGTCATAGCTCCCCTGTGTAAGGGTCATAGTTCCCCATGTAGGGTCATAGCTCCCCCTGTGTAAGTCATAGCTCCTGTGTAGGGGTCATAGCTCCCCTGTGTAAGGTCATAGCTCCCCCCTGTGTAAGGGTCATAGCTCCCCTGTGTAAGGGTCATAGCTCCCCCCATGTGTAAGGTCATAGCTCCCCTGTGTAAGAGTCATAGCTCCCCCTGTGTAAGGGTCATAGCTCCCCCTGTGTAAGGGTCATAGCTCCCCATGTGTAAAGTCATAGCTCCCCTGTGTAAGGGTCATAGCTCCCCTGTGTGGTCATAGCTCCCCTGTGTAAGGGTCATAGCTCCCCATGTGTAAGAGTCATAGCTCCCCTGTGTAAGGGTCATAGTTCCCCTGTGTAAGGGTCATAGCTCCCCTGTGTAAGGGTCATAGCTCCCCTGTGTAAGGGTCATAGCTCCCCCTGTGTGGGGTCATGGTTCCCCATGTGTAGGTCATAGCTCCCCCTGTGTAAGAGTCATAGCTCCCCTGTGTAAGGGTCATAGCTCCCTGTGGGGTCATAGCTCCCCATGTGTGGAGTCATAGCTCCAAGCTCCCCCTGTGTGGGGTCATAGCTCCCTCTGTGTAAGGGTCATGGCTCCCCCCTGTGTAAGGGTCATAACTCCCCTGTGTAAGGGTCTTGGCTCCCCCCCCTGTATAGGGTCATAGCTCCTCTGTGCTAAGAGGTCCTTAAGCTCTCCCTGTGTAGGGTCCTGTCCCTGTGGGGTCACTGCTCCCCTGTGCCTTAAGAGGTCATAGCTCCCCTGTGTAAGGGTCTGGCTCCCCTGTGCCAGAGTCATAACTCCCTGTTAACCCAGATCATAGCTCCCCTCTGTGGCCAGGGGTCGCAAGCTCCCCCCTATGTAAGGGTCATAGCTCCCCCTCTGTGTGGGTTGTAACTCCTGTGTGAGATCCTGCGCTCCCCCCTGTGTAAGGGTCTTAGCTCTCCCCCCCCTGTGTAGAGTCCTGCGCTCCCCTCTGTGCCAGGGGTCATAACTCCCCTGTGTAAGGATCCTGCTCCCCTGTGTGGTCTGCTCCCCCCTCTGCCAGGGTCATAGCTCCCTCTGTGTGGGGTCATAACTCTCTGTGCTCAGGATCATAGCTCCCTCTGTGTAGGGTCATGGCTCCCCACTCTGTGCTTGTAAGGTGCAGCTCCCCCTGTAAAAGTCACCGGCTCCCTCTGTGCCAGGGTCATAGCTCTCCCTCTGTGTGCAGGGTCATGGCTCCCCCCTGTGTAAGTCTAACTCCCTGTGTAGGGTCCTAGCTCCCTCTGGCAGCGGGGTCATAGCTCCCCCTGTGTAAGTCCTTAGCTCCCCCTCTGTGTGAGGTCACTGCGCTCCCCTGTGTAGGGGTCCTGCTCCCTGTGTGGGGTCACTTGGCTCCCCTGTATAAGGGTCACATAGCTCTCCCCTCTGTGTAGGGTCATAGCTCTCCCCTGTGTGGGGTCATAACTCCCTGTGTGGTCATGGCTCCCCCCCCCTGTGTGGGTCACTGCAGCTCCCCCTGTGTAGGGTCACTTGCGCTCCCCTGTTGTGGGGTCATAACTCCCCTGTGTAAGATCATAGCTCCCTCTGTGTGTAAGGTCATAGCTCCCCCCCTGTGGTCTGCTCCCTCTGTAAGGGTCGCTCCCTGTGCAGAGATCACCAGCTCCCCTGGCATAGGGTCTGCTGCTCCCCTGTGTAAAGTCATAGCTCCCTCTGTGTAGGGGTCACATAACTCCCTGTCTTAAGGATCGCCTGCTCCCCTGTGTAAGGTCCTTGGCTCTCCCCCTCTGTAGGGTCGCTCCCCTCTGTGTGGGGTCACTGCTCTCTGTGTGGGATCATAGCTCCCCTCTGTGTGGGTCACTGGCTCCCTCTGTGTAAGGTCATGGCTCTCCCCCCTGTGTAGGTGCATAGCTCTCCCTCTGTGTCCAAGGTGCAACTCCCCACCTTGGGATCATGGCTCCTCTGTGTAAGGGTCACTGGCTCCCTCTGTGCCAAGGTCATAGCTCCCCCTGTGTAAGAGCCACCGCTCCCCCTGTGTAAGGATCTGGCTCCCCCCTGTGCAAGGGTCATGGCTCCCCCCTTTATGGGGTCTGGCTCCCCTGTGTGGAGTCACTGCTCCCCTGTGTAAGGATCCTGCGCTCCCCTGTGTAGGTCATGGCTCCCCTGTGTAGGGGTCATAACCCCCTGTGTAAGGGGTCACTGCGCTCCCCCCCTGTGTAAGGGTCATAGCTCCCTCTGTGTAAGGGTCACGCTCCCTGTGTAAGGGTCATAGCTCCCTCCGGTGTAAGGGTCAATGCTCCCCCCCCCTGTGTGTGAGGGTCATAGCTCCCCCTGTGTAGGGATCAAAAGCTCCCCTCTGTATGAGGGTCATAGCTCCCTCTATGCTCACAAAAGTCCTGCTCCCACTGTGCCGGGTCATAGCTCCCCTCTGTGCTGGGGTCATAGCTCCCTCTGTGTAAGGTCCTGGCTCCCCTGTGTAAGGAGTCATAGCTCCCTCTGTGTAAGTCACTGCTCCCTGTGTAGGGTCGCAGCTCCCCTGTGGGTCATAGCTCCCCCTCTGTGCTGGGGTCGCCATCCCCCCCTGTGTAGGTCACTTAACTCCCTGTGTGGTCATAGCTCCCCTGTGTGGGGTCATGGCTCCCCTCATAGCTCCCCTGTGTAGGGTCTAGCTCCTGTGTAGGGTCATAGCTTCCTGTGTAAGGGTCATAGCTTCCCCTGTGTAAGGATCATAGCTCCCATGTGTAAGGGTATAGCTCCCCCTGTGTAGGGTCATAGCTCCCCTGTGTAGGGTCAAGCTCCCCCTGTGTAAGGGTCATGGCTCCCTGTGTAAGGGTCATAGCTTCCCTGTGTAAGGTCATAGCTCCCCCTGTGTGGGTCATAGCTCCCCATGTGTAAGGGTCATAGCTCCCCTGTGTAGGGTCATAGCTCCCCATGTGTAAGGGATCATAGCTCCCCATGTGTAAGGGTCATACTCCCCATGTGTAAGGGTCATAGCTCCCCTGTGTAAGGGTCATAGCTCCTGTGAGGGTCATAGCTTCCCCTGTGTAAGGGTCGTAGCTCCCCTGTGTAGGGTCATAGCTCCTGTGTAAGGGTCATAGCTTCCCTGTGTAGGTGTAGCTCCCTGTGGGGTCATGGCTCATGTGGGGTCATAGCTCCCTGTGTGGGGGTATAGCTCCCCTGTGTAAGGGTCATGGCTCCTGTGTAGGGTCATAGCTCCCTGTGTGGTCATAGCTCCCCCTGTGTAAGGGTCTGCTTCCCCTGTGTAGGGTCATAGCTCCCCTGTGTAAGTCATAGCTCCCCTGTGTAAGTCATAGCTCCCTGTGTAGGGTCATAGCTCCCCTGTGTAGGGTCATAGCTCCCCTGTGTAAGTCATAGCTCCCTGTGTAAGGGTCATAGCTCCCCTGTGTAAGGATCCAAAACCCCTGGCAGAATCATAGCTCCCCATGTGTAAGGATCATAGCTCCCCTGTGTAAGGTCATAGCTCCTGTGTAAGGGTCATAGCTTCCCCTGTGTAAGGGTCATAGCTTCCCCATGTGTAGGTCATAGCTCCCCTGTTAAGGGTCATAGCTCCCCCTGTGTAGGGTCATAGCTCCCTTTGTTAAGAGTCATGGCTCCCTTGTGTAAGGGTCATAGCTCCCCTGTGTAAGGGTCATAGCTCCTCTGTGTAAGGATCATAGCTCCCCTGTGTGGGTCAAGCTCCCCCTGTGTAAGGGTCATAGCTACCTGTGTAAGGATCATAGCTCCCTGTGGGGTCATAGCTCCCCCTGTGTAAGGGTCATAGCTCCCCTGTGAGGTCACTAGCTCCCCCTGTGTAAGGGTCATAGCTCCCCCTGTAGGATCACCCCTGTGTAAGGATCATAGCTCCCCTGTGTGAGGTCATAGCTCCCCCTGTGTAAGGGTCATAGCTCCCCTGTGTAAGGATCATAGCTCCCCTGTGTAAGAGTCATAGCTCCCCCTGTGTAAGGGTCATAGCTACCCTGTGTAAAGTCATAGCTCCCCTGTGTGAGGTCATAGCTGCCTCTGTGTAAGGGTCATAGCTCCCCTGTGTAGGGTCATAGCTCCCTGTAAGGGTCATAGCTGCCTCTGTGTAGGATCATAGCTCCCACAGGTCATAGCTCCTTCTGTGTAGGATCATAGCTCCCCTGTGTAGGGTCATAGCTCCCTCTGTGTAAGGGTCATAGCTCCCCTGTGTAAGGGTCATAGCTCCCCTGTGTAGGATCATAGCTCCCCCCTGTGTAAGGGTCATAGCTCCCCCTGTGTAAGTCATAGCTCCCCTGTGTAGAATCATAGCTCCCCTGTGTAAGGATCATAGCTCCCTGTGTAAGGGTCATAGCTTCCTGTGTAAGGGTCATAGCCCTGTAAGGGTCATAGCTTCCCCTGTTTAGGGTCATAGCTCCCCCCTGTTAAGGATCATAGCTCCCTGTGTAAAGGGTCATAGCTTCCCCTGTGTAAGGATCATAGCTCCCTGTGTAAGGGTCATAGCTCCCTGTGTAGGATCATAGCTCCCCTGTGTAAGGTCATAGCTCCCCCTGTGAAGGTCATAGCTCCCCTGTGTAAGGGTCATAGCTCCCCCTGTGTAGGGTCATGCACCCCTGTGGGTCACAGCTCCCCTGTGTAAGGATCAGCTCCCCCTGTGTAGGGTCATAGCTTCCCCTGTGTGAGGTCATAGCTCCCTCTGTGTGAGGTCATAACCTCCCCATGGGTCATAGCTCCCCTGTGTAAGAATCATAGCTCCCCTGTGTAAGGGTCATAGCTCCCCCCTGTGTGTAGGTCATACGCTCACCTGTGTAGAGGGTCATAGCTCCCCCTGTGTAAGAATCATAGCTCCCCTGTGTAAGGGTCACTAGCTCCCCTGTGTAAGGGTCATAGCTCCCCTGTGGAAGAATCATAGTTCCCCTGTGTAGAATCATAGCTCCCCTGTGTAAGGATCATAGCTCCCCATGTGTAAGGATCATAGCTCCCCTGTGTAAGGGTCATAGCTCCCTCTGTGTAGGGTCATAGCTCCCCTGTGTAAGGGTCATAGCTCCCCTGTGAAGAATCATAGCTCCCCCTGTGCTAGGATCATAGCTCCCCCCTGTGTAAGGGTCATAGCTTCCTGTGTAAGGGTCATAGCGCGCCCTGTGAAAGGAGTCATAGCTCTCCTGTGTAAGGTCATAGCTCCCCCTGTGTAAGGGTCATAGCTCCCCTGTGTGTAAGATTCATAGCTCCCCCTGTGTAAGGTCATAGCTCCCCTCTGTAAGGGTCATAGCTCCACCTGTGTAATGGTCATAGCTCCAACTGTGTAGGTTATAGCTCCCCTGTGTAAGGGTCATAGCTCCCCCTGTGTAGGGTTAGCTCCCCTGTGTAAGGGTCATAGCTCCCCCTGTGTAAGGGTCATAGCTCCCTCTGTGTAAGGATCATAGCTCCCTCTGTGTAAGGGTCATAGCTCCCCCTGTGTAAGGGTCATTGCTCCTCCTGTGTAAGGGTCATAGCTCCCCCTGTGTAAGGGTCATAGCTCCCACTGTGTAAGGGTCATAGCTCCCCCTGTGTAAGGGTCATAGCTCCAACTGTAAGGGTTATAGCTCCCCTGTGTAGGGTCATAGCTCCCCTGTGTAGGGTCATAGCTCCCCTCTGTAGGGGTCATAGCTCCCCTCTGTAAGGGTCATAGCTCCACCTGTGTAATGGTCATAGCTCCAACTGTGTAAGGGTTATAGCTCCTCTGTGTAAGGGTCATTGCTCCCCGTGTAAGGGTCATAGCTCCCCCTGTGTAAGGGTCACAGCTCCCTCTGTGTAAGGGTCATAGCTTCCCCCTGTGTAAGGGTCATTGCTCCCCGTGTAAGGGTCATAGCGCCTGTGTCAACATTGTGTATACATTTTCTCACGTACACTCATTAGAACACATTCCCGCTCACAAACACACAGATACACGCAGCAGTCACTCTCACAAGAGTACAGTTCAAACAATGAAGGAGACACAAAACGCCCTCCGAGATACAAACTTGGTATTGTTCAGTTACTATCAATGATCTTGACCTTTGACCCAGAAGCCCTAAGTCAATAAGTATTCCTCGCCATAATAATAAGACCCTTACAGGGTATGCAGCACCTGTACCCTGATCACCAACTGCCGGGGACTACAGTATTGTTATGGTTCAAAAACCGAAACGTAAACATCACTTATATACTATCAAGGTCAGTCTTATACGGGGGTATTATATACATACATATACACCTAAAGAGGCATGTAAAAAATGCACACGCAAACACACGCAAATACACCACAAGTGCCAACACACACACACACACACTGATTTCTTGAGTGGACGTCGCCAGGCAGTGAAGTATCAGGGCTCGGTCTCTCCACATTCCAACACCTCACCTGCGGTGTTCCCCAGGGAACCAAGATGGGACCACTGTGCTTCCTCATCCTGATCAACGGCGCTCTATCGGACACTCCTGACAGGTGGAAGTACGTGGATGACTACACTGTGGGGGTTTCAGTGGACAACACCGCACCAGAATACTCATCGCTACAAGGCACCCTGGACAGGCTACAGGCATGGACTACGGAGAACAAGGTCACCATCAACCACACCAAAACCGTAGTCATGCACATCAATACCGCCACCACTCCAGTGCTAGCCCCAGCAGTCACAGTGAGTGCCCACCCTCTCCAGCTGGTGCAGTCTGCCAAACTCCTGGGTGTGACTGTAGACAACAAACTGGACTGGAAGGCCCATGTAAATAACACAGTCAAGGCAGCCTCGTACCGTCTCTACATGGTACGACGACTCAGGTCATTTGGGACACCCACGCCAGAGCTGAAGACCATCTACAACGCCTTTATTCTCCCCAAACTAACGCATGCGTCACCAGCCTGGTCGTCTTCTCTCAACTCCACCCAACAACGTCAGCTAGAGAAGGTACAGAAAAGGGCCTGCAGAATCATGCTCAGCGCAGAATACTCCGTCTACACCACCGCTCTCTCCACCCTGGAAATGCCATCCCTCAGTGACCTCCACCACCAAGCACTGGAAAGGTTTGGCAGCCAATTAATGCACCACCCTCGTCATCGCCACCTCCTGCCACAGGCAGCCCCCCGCCCACCTCGTGCAGTCAGCCACTACAACAAAATTCAGCCCATAAGAGCCCGCACCGATAGATATAAGAATAGCACCATCCCATCTATTGTTAAAATAATAAACAACTCCTGATTTATGTACTGTACAGCCCTGTAAATGTATTCAACCCATATTATATCATTATGTCTAAATCAAATGTAAGTCTGTATATTTTCAGCCACCGGCTGCAACTTTATTAATAAACCGATTATTATTATTATTATTAGATACACAGCCCGCCTAGGAGCTATCCCGAGTATCACTGGTGGTCTCGGCCACCATCCACCACCACAGTTGCTAACACCCACGATGCTGCATTCAAGTCCTATGACACCCAACAATAGTTCACGTCGTCTGAACAAGAGTTTCCAGGGATGAGGTTGAACAGGAAGTAATAAGTTTTACATAAAACCAGACATAACAACTGAATGTGGTTATCATTGTAGCGAGCTGTGTGCACATAAGCTGAATGTGGTCACAACAAACTGCAGAAATAATGTGAAAAATAGTTGTTGCTGAGTGTCAGTCTTAACTGCTAACAAACATGAAGGCACCATGATATTCGCAGGACCTTAAACCCATTAACTTGTAAACTTCACACACCCGTGACTGGGAGAGTAATGAACTGTAGCTGTCGACCTGAGTTATGGCCTTCTACAGTTACTGCTATTATTAATTATCGTTATTATTATTGTTATTATTATTGTTATTAATATTGTTGTTGCTACTATCAATATTGCTATTTCAAATACATTGGTTAGTTTAACTTGTCTGTCTGTCTGACTATCCACAATCTTCACCGATCTTTACATGATGTAATGGACCTCAATAGACAATAGGTCCCGATTCTAATCGGCTTCATGGGCCTCAATAATAATGAGCTTCCCTTTTAATAGGCCTCAATTCTAATGTTTCCCCCTAATAGACCTCACTTCTAATAGGTTCACCTCTAATGGACCCCCTAATAGACCTCACTTCTAATAGGTTCACCTCTAATGGACCCCCTAATAGACCTCACTTCTAATAGGTTCACCTCTAATGGACCTCAATTCTAATGGGCTCCATAAGCACACACCTAACTTGTTCACTCAAGCCGATACACAGAGAGAACGGCCATAAAGGAATCCAAATTGCCACTTGAGATTCAAACTTAATACATCCACTCAGCCCCAGTTAGCGGACAAAAGTGGCGTTACAGAATATTTGTGAATCCCGTCCCTGTGTGTGTGTCCTATCACATCACCTTGCACATAAGACACTGACAGAGACACGTGACACAACATAAAGCTGGCGGGCCACCTGACCATGACCACAGGTGACGCAACCTACGAAGTCACTTGTACCTAACACTTAGATTTATATATTATCAAAGATTTCTACTTTAATATTTTATCTAACTGGGGATAAGACGATATATATATATATATATATATATATATATATATATATATATATATATATATATATATATATATATATATATATACCGTATAAAATAATTGCACCAGTTGGGAAAAAAAATTATAGTACAAAATTTTCAGAATGTGAACTGTACCCTGTGCTATCCTCTTCCCAGTATTACTCGTGTTTATAATTACCTTCCCTCGACACCACCAAGGTAACATTCACCTGTTGGTCTCTACATTATGTAAACATACACCACGATGGCTTTATAAGTCTGGCAAGATACAACACTCATGAAGGACTGTTAACAGGTGGTAGCCCTAGATCACACGCTCAAACAGGTGGTTACTCAACACCCTGACCAGCTACACTAAGTCATCACTGTGTTCCGTCCTCTTCTGGGGCCCTGACAATTCTTAAAGAGTTGGATAGTTGCTAGTTAGTGAGTGAGTTATTCCTGTGCTGTACATAATTGAATTTTGTTTTCATTTAAATATAACATTTCGGATCCTCTAAAGATTAACCCGCAGCTTATTTCACGTGAAGGTTAAACCCCTGAATGCTACTTGGGGGGGTAGATAAGGTTAGATTAAATTAGGTTGTTAGGTTTGGTTAGTATTAGGGTGGTTAACCTTCAGGTGATTCCAATTTTCATTAAAAAATAAATAAATTACTAACGCCAGGAAGGTCACTACCACAAGTTGTTCGTTTTGTTTAGTCTGTCTCATGGATGTCTTCCGTTACCCGAGTGGTGAATGTTTTACGCGTGTGGACGACGTCTTTTGGAAGTGCAACTCATGGCAGCCAAATGATCTGTTCTTGACCACCTAGTTCTATTAGTCTCTGAGGAGTGATGGTGAAGGGGTGATGATCCGACATTAACACTTAGCTACACCTGCACACCTTAAGGCGACACCCACCTGGGCCTCACTGGACCCTTAGAAGTTAATAAGATAAATATTACTCTTATCTGAAAATGTAATACACCTGTTTGAAAAAAAAAATAAGATAAAGTCCCCCAAAAAAACATAAAAAATTATAATAAGAAACTAAATGACCTAAATACGGTCACTTAGTAACAGTTACAAGATAATAGTAATGGAGGGAATCTTTTCCAAGAGCTCCTCAACCTGAATTCTTCTGCTCACCGTGATATTATGGCAATTACTTCCCTCGTGGTCGTGCCCAATTATTTAGATCCGCATTAGCATACTTTCCTCGCTGAGTGATCTGACATTATGGGATTCTTTCAGTCGGAACTAAATCTGTAGTAGTATCATGTTTACAGTGAGGGTTCAACTTCCTAACCTACCCCCTACTCCTTTATTACGAGTACACATACCATTGATACCAGACACCCTCCTTCATTCCCATGATATATAGACTATGCCCCCCAGAACACAATACACAACACCCTACCACTGGAACACTCCGGCCAATGTGACTTAACCCCACAAGAACACCAACACTCGATGAATGTTTTAACCATCCAGGGGTGAAGTTCTGGACTGTACTATACCGCCTAGCTGGGTTACACTCCAATAATTCTGATAAATACATCTCTGTCTATGGATAAATTGGTGGATTAAATGTATAATAATATCCATATCCGCACCTGGATCAGGATTATGCAAATAAGAAGAGTGATATCTATCTGTCCTCGCTTAAACTGTAGTACAATTATATCCCCGTAATATAATCATATCACCGCCCACTTGAAGATAAATCCACAACGGATTCACAAATATCCATGTAGTATTATTGGAGACATATACCGCTCCTGTCTCAGCCTGTCTGTTATACATGATGTCAGATAGGGTGTACAGTCACCAAAAACAGTCCGTATCCTCAGCAATCAGAATGAACCCCTGGAGCGAACCGCGAGTGTCCCACCAGGTGGAGCTATTTACGCCTGGCAACTTTATACACAAATCACTAATGGGAGAGCAAGTTTATATTACCATAAAAGAAAATATTATAATGAAACTAATACTGTAGAAAACAATATTTGGTTACTTTACTCCCTTATCATGAATGTATAGAGAAACATTACCAGGCACATTTTGTTGGGTCATTGTGTGGAATTACATATTGATTGTAACTTGTTTCTTTACATGTCAGACCCGTCATTAATGTTATGTATCAACATTTTATCGCATTTTACATCAATAATATTAATTGAGTAAAACCTGATGACAGTCGTAGCCATAGGTTAGTAACTTGGGAACTCGCAATTATGAAAGGTTCACTTAACAATGATTAGGTTGATATTGTTTACCTCGAGTCTTTCACACCTTAAGGCGTTATGATCTGGTGACGTTAAGCTACAACAGGACACAGTGTATGGGGCCCTACCATCACCCTTACACAGTCGGCCTCGAGGGTATCCTGATTTTCATCCAGGATTTACTGGGTTAATATTGACGACTGACCCAGCAGACAAGTTATTTGTTTTGCTGTTTATTTTCTTACTCTATTTCCATCAGTAAATTCTGATATGATAATCATTTTTTGTGCAAATGCTTCGTTTGGTAGATAATTAGGCGCACACTACTTTGTCTTCTCGGCGATAATGCGGAGGTGACGTCTTATCCCAGGATGCAAACAGCCCATCATATTGACATATTTCAAAAACACTCCGCAGGATCAACACCAATGCTCAACGTATGCTTATGAACGTTCGGCAAGGGCGGCTGCTCTCACGTCCACAAAAGATAAAAAAAGCTTAAAAATACATCAAATCATAGGAAGTTCTTTCTGTTTAATATACTAGGGGGTCCGCCAGGAAGTTGGGTAGGTTTGTTTGGTTAGGTTTGTGAGGTCTTCTAACAAAGCTTCTGCTGCTTGTTTTTCGTGTCAACTAAGGTTAGGTCAGGTTTAATTTAGAGATAACCACTTTTTAACACATTTGCACAAACTACGACAGTGTCCACTATAAAACACTGAAATTGCGGCGTTTTTATAATAGTTTTCTATGAAAAATCGGGCTGCTGGTCAGTAGTCAATAATTACCATAATATCTAACTAGTCAGGAGCCAAACCCAGGGCCTCCAAGTGAGAACAGGGGACACTACCAGGGCACCACAAGGACTCCAGTAATTAAATTAGACTTTGTTAGTTCTACACAAAAAGTCTGCTCATCCGTTTTACTAAGCAACGTTTGTGAATCTTACTTAGTTCATGAACTGGGCAATTTGTGGGAATGAAAAGGTAAATAAAATTCACATAAGCAAACATCACTTTCATTTCACATTTACAAGAAACGGTAAACATTCCGAAAAGGTCGACCACGGAAGCTAATAACAAAACTAGGTTTTCCTAGTGTATTTTGTGATACTTCAAGCGAATCTGGCCATTTCCGTCGCAAATAGCCGTTATGGAGATATGACCCCCCACCCATTACCAACAATATTGGTTGCACAAAGTGGGCATAGCTTTGACGTAGAGGGAAATTCTGGGGTAAAAACACACACAAAACTGACGAAGCGAAACCTCCTAACCAGAGAAACCAAAAGAACCTGACCTAACCTCCTTGACGGAGGCTCTGCCCTCCTGGCCGCCGTTGTGTAAAAACTTACCTTAACTAATATATGCTAGAGGATAAAGTGATACTACTTGTATGGGTAAGTGGTGGAGTAGTCTTGTGATCGTTGTATTCGGCTTGGTACATGTTCAGAGCCAACTATTGTCGGTAATGTTCCTTCTTGAGGCCTGAAGCACCCTACTCGATATCCTTTCACACCCGTTCTCTCGTTCTATATTTTGCCTATGAACTCCTATAGCACTTCAGAGGTTGGCAGAATACCAGGAGCCTTATAAATGTCAATGGCAGCGGATTCGTTTTCAAATACACAATGAATGGTTTGCCAAGCTGAGATAGAACACCACTGTAGAGAATCCATCTTGCCAACTGAAATTCGAAATCGAAGCTTTTTTTTTGGGTGGGGGGGAGTGGGTGGTAGGGGGGGGGCACCCCCCTACATCCTGTGTAAGGTGAAGCGCAGAAGCGTTTACAGCGCCCAACAAGGAACCATGTTAAGTTCATGCTTACCTTTATGTCTCATGAGTTAAGGGCGTAAAAGCCTGAAGAGTCATAGGTTTTTGTCAGTAAGTTATTGGAAGCTCCAACAACTTTCCCTGAATACGAATTCGCAACTTTCGATTTACAACAGGTACCTACATTACTGCTAGGTGAACATGGACTAAGAGGGCTAGGAAGTACGTCCAAAAATTTTTTCCACCGGCCCGGGAATCGAACCGGTGACATCTCGCTTGCGAGGCAAGAGCGGTACCGTTCCACCACCGGCTCCCCGAAATCGAAGCTGAGCAGTGAGCTCACTGAGCTTGCGCAGGAATATCACTAAGGACTATAGACGGAAGACAGGAAAGTTCGAATTAAAATAACTGAATGGAGCGTAGGCGATATAGATACCAGATGCCTCTATAATAGCGCCATCTGTTGGCGTCATAGGTAATGTATGATGTCATCGATGCAATTTTTTTAGTGCTAATAAGATTATTTACTTCTATCATAGTTATCAATCTTTTATAAACCCACACACATTTGAATATATTTATATATCACTATGTCTAACAAATATGCAATTTCTCGAGAGATTAGCTTTATTACTCTTAATCTTAATGTCAAGTCAAATAGAATTTGGCTGTACAGTACTACAAAGAGGGTGCACATGCAGCTAAACCCTACAAGTATTTACAGTAACTTGGAAATGTGAATTTAGTATCACCCAGGTGTGCCTCCATCACACTAGACTGTGACTAACCTAACCTTTCATGCTGCCTGGGTGGACAGTTTGTACATGAATATGGTAATCAAGATTGACTTAAGACAAACATGACTGCAGGAATTATAATCAGAGGGCACAACAAAGACACAAACCATGCATAATAATTACCAAAAGCAGACGACAACGTGACGTCACATGTGTGACAGTGGCGCCATCTAAATTTTGGACTACGAGGAATGACGTCACACTAGATCGAGGTGCCAAATAGGATTATGACCGATTTTTGTCGTTCTTTTCTGTCTTCGATTTATAGTCTTTGAATATCACGTTACACCGAGAGCAACGCTGATTGGCTAGACATAGTCACGTGACACCAAGACTTACAGTGATTGGCACGTGAACCAGATGGAAACAGTGTCCTTCCAAAATGTAAGTTCTTGAGTGAAATATAAATTCGTGACAGAAACGTAATAATAGTCTCTTTTTTTTCTATACCCTACAGTATATAAACATACATATGAAGTTCCGTGGTCGCATTCCTAAACACAGTCTGATGCACACGGAGAATTCTTAAGCAACGTTTTCACATGATTTATGGCTATAACATGCACTGCTACAGCGAAGGCCGCCTTTCACACAAGAGCACCACTTTGTTAGGTAGCTACTTCTACAGTGGCACTTTCTAAACCCTTCACCTGGACAGATACTCCGTGTGGAAACAATTATTCCACTTTGTGTGCCTATCTTGTAAGCATTTCTTCCTTAGAAAGCATAAATGATAAGGTGCCATATTGATGGGTTCATGGTAGGTGCTATTCACTGCACAAACACAAGACCATAACACCACCGGGCGCAGTCATCCAGTCCTCAGTTGTGACAGTCGGTGCACCTCTCACTACACCGAGGTTGATGGTATTGCCGGGTCGCTATAGTTTGGGTAACTGCTCATTCGCGAGCCCCCACGTTTGTGACTCGTGTAGGCGTCGACCACCACACTAAAATGTGTAAATTCATATTAAAACAAGTAATTCAATCTTTTGGTAAACTTTACATAAAACAGTTTTATACATCGACGCTGCCGAGAAAGATTTGCCTAGTGGTGGACGATGTCACTTGGGTCGCATCTGTTTTGATTATATATTACAACATTTGTTTGTTGTATCTCGTACATAAGAAGCTTTTATTGCGCTTTTCAAATACAAAAATAAGAGCCTCTGTATTTGTTACATCATATTTCTAACTGTAATAAAGATTCCCATGTATAAACATATTATTGATATGCATGTAAAATATTTTGATATTTCTGTGTTGTCATAATGATCAAGTGCACAAATTTCATATGTATAAGAATGACATTCTTCCCTGAGAACAACTTCAATAACTTGCCATCTTCACCAAGAGAGAGAGAGGGGTGGCAGGGTGATGACACCAATAAAAGACGTGAAGAATCATGTTTTGTTAATAAAAATTTTTACTATTACAGTCAGAACAGAATGTTGAAGGAAGTGTGTATAACATCCTCAGGTAAAGGGCATTATAACCAACAGTACTCACAGGTGTGTAGTTCAGGGTGCCAGTGCTGCATTATTTCATTTAGTTTCGATACTGACTTGTTCTGAAGAAGACTGAGGGTGGAGGCAGGGTAGGGTGTACCTGACTGAGGGTGGAGGCAAGGTAGGGTGTACCTGACTGAGGGTGGAGGCGTAGTTTACCCTAATCACCGAAGCTCGGTAATAAGTAATAACATTATAACGTCAACAAGACAACATGTAAATGCTTTCTGCTGGATCGTTCGAGTTAACAGTTGGCTGTTTGTACACGTACACACACACACACACACACACACACACACACACAATATCTTTACAATTTGTCTTAAGACAATTTGACAACACAGGATGTTGACAACCCTACCAAACAGGGTCTAATGTTCATTAACAACAAAGTCACAATGTTCGTATAACAACTAAGAGGTCACAATGTTCATTAACAACAGGGTCTGTGTTCATTAACAACAGGATCCTGTGTTCATTAACAGCAAGGGGTCTAATGTTCATTAACAACAGAGGTCACAATGTTCATTAACAACAGAAGTCTAATGTTCATTAACAACAAGGAGTCACCTGTTCATTAACAACAGGGGTCACACTGTTCATTAACAGGGAATACAATGTTCATTAACAACAGGGTCACAATGTTCATTAACAACAGGGGTCACACTGTTCATTAACAACAGGGTCACAATGTTCATTAACAACAGGGTCACACTGTTCATTAACAACGGGTCAACACTGTTCATTAACAACAGGGCCAATGTTCATTAACAACAGGGTCACAATGTTCAATAACAACAGGGGTCACAATGTTCATTAACAACAGGGGTCACAATGTTCATTAACAACAGGGGTCACAATGTTCATTAACGGTCACACTGTTCATTAACAAATAGGGGTCACAATGTTCATTAACAACAGGGGTCACAATGTTCATTAACAACAAGGGGTCACACTGTTCATTAACAACAAGGGTCCAATGTTCATTAACAACAGGGTCATACTGTTCATTAACAACAGGGGTCACAATGTTCATTTTGAAATTCATCGACCCTCTCCGTAAAGACACTTTTCTTGACTGTGTGTACCACGTCTCCTTTCATAAAAAATAAAATAAACTGCTTGTTAAACACATAAACACCAACACAGGTAAAACAAAATAACAAAACAGCGTGAAAATCTAATCGGGTAATAAATGGAAGCTTTGTCAAGAATCGGACGAACAACCTGACAGGTGCAACCAATTAATTATTCTCTCTTGCATGTGCAGCCCTGCAAATGTGTCGGAAAAAACTGGGGTTAGTGGAGAAGAAAATAAAAATAGGGACGTAGAGATAGAAAGAGTTAGTGAGAGAAAAGGAAAGAGACAGAGATAATGACAGACAGAGTGGGAGAAGTGTCAGAGATAACTGAGGACCATGAGTGAGGGATAACTGGGAGAGTGAGTTACTGAGGACAGCCAGAGGTAACTGAGGACAGCCAGAAGTTACTGAGGACAGCCAGAGGTAACAAGAAGATTTGTACAGTTCACCGACATTATCTGAGGCTCACGTAGTTGACATTTTATCATCAGGGTAAAAGGAGGCTAAATGTTTATATAACCTTTTTATAAACATACAAAACACAAAGTTATACATAACTCACACATAGGCCAGACGTCCTCAGCGAGGCACTAGGGCTTGCAAGTTTCTAAGTCTCTATTGACTTTTTCATTTACTCCTACAAATAAACTTATCATTTCATCCCTTATCAGCTTACTAGCCGTTCAGGCAGCTGGTCTCCTCCTTGTTGAACTTTATTATCCAGTGTTAGTACAGGAGGAAATCGGAATACCCGGAGAAAACCTACGATTACTAAAGCTGTGATTAACTTAACAAGAAAGGTAACCAAGGATTTGTCAGTGGTTATTTGAAAACCAAACTTGAAAAAAAGACTCCCTCAAGCGAGAAAAACAGCCCACTCTCAGTTCAGGAACACTGCTAAAATAAAAAAAAATCGATGAAGATACGAGGTTCAAATTATCAAAGGCTCGAAAGAATACCTGGTTGAGTTAAGCTAAAGTATAAATATAACATTAAACTACAGCATGAGAACTTTACACTCGCTCTACCTCTGCTAAAAACGTTCACATGACCCCAAACAACTAAGGTACGGTACACAATCTTTCATAACCAACTGTCAGGAATATATATATATATATATATATATATATATATATATTCAACACCGCAACCCGCCAGGATTCGAACCCACTGCCCACTAACCCAATGACTGTGACCAGGGAACGCTAACCGCTGGACCACCAGGATACTAAAAGCAGTCCTAGACTTTGTTATATTTCACACAAAGCCTGTTCAACGAGCTTATGGCGCCGTGAACAGTCATGGGCTAGTGGGCCGTGGGTTCGAATCCTGGCGGGTTGAGGTGTTGATTGTATGTAGAAGTCCGCGTGTTATTGGGCTAATGAAATATATATATATATATTTCATGTAGATCCACAATGAGAACGTGGATAAGATAAATCTTGATAAAGTCACACAGAAAAAGGGAAAACAATGGAGCACCTTAACTGATTCTTTTATACAGATTGCCCACGAGGGGGCTAGTTTATTGGGCACCCCCTTACATCCTGTGCAAGGTGAAGCGCAGAAGCGTTTACAGCGCCCAACTGGGAAGCATGCGGAGTTCATGCTTGCCTTTATGACTCATGCATTAAGGGCGTAAAAGGCCTGAAGGGTCATGGGTTTTGTCAGCAAGTTACATAAAGTGACAGAATGATGAGTTTGTGGGGAAATTCGGTACATTTCATCTGTTTATGGCAAAGTGTGGCAGGTCCCTAATAATGTCAAGTGCCAGGCCTGTCACTAGGAGGGATATTTGGTCAGGGAGGGAAGAGGTGTTGGTAACGGCTGGGGACCTATAGGAGGTCATAGGGCAAGTGAGGATATGGTGAGAAAGGGTGTGAGAGTCGGTTGACCACAAAGTTTATAAACAGAGCGGCCAGGCTCAGGGTTGCCAATGTACTAGGCGTGGCGAAGTGCAGTGGGGGTGGTGGAGGTGATATGGTGTGGTGGGGCAGGTACAGTAGGGGTGGAGGGAGGCACATAGGCATTGACAACATTGAGGACACACCTTTTAGTGTAATTGTGATGGTGTGTGCGTCGACATGTCGGTGGGGTACAGGTAGCCGGGGGTGGTGTCCTCAGGTCCAATAGGTAGCCCTGGTGGAGACAGCACAGACACAGTAGCAGGCGCGGCTTGCGGTGGGTGGAGGACAGGTTGAGGCACCAAGTGTCGTGAAGATGGAGTAGGACTTCGCTCGGGGGCAGCAGGACACACCAGGGCAGGCCCGGTAGGCACTACACCAGTAGTGAAAGCCGCCGGCGGTGGAGTAGGCCGTTAGCAGAGGCACTACCAGCTTGTGTCAAACCAGAAGAGAGGAGTGACTGGGTGGCAACAGATGGCAAGAGTAGGTCGGAGATGGTGGTACAGAGTGTAGCGAAGAGTTTTTCAATACGGTTGGTAAATTCTTGGAAGAGGGATATGATCTGTGTCATGTCACTGGCAGGGGGTTGTGGGAGGGCACCGGTGGGAGCACAAGGCCTGGCAGCTTCAGAGTAGAGACGGGGAGGGGGCCCAGTACTAGTTGAGTTAGGAGACGGCCGGGACTGCTGTGTTGTAGCCAGGAGAGGCCAGGCAGAGGCAGGTGTTGTTGAAGAAGGTGTTGCTGGAGACAGAGGGTACACAGAGGGGTGCGCCCCGGTAGACTGGGGGGAGGGAGGCGTTGTGGTAGATGCAGCCTTTGGGGAGGCTTTTCCCCTGGGACAGACGGGCGATTGGGGCATTGCCATGAGTCAGCATTGTGCCGGCCGCCACAGTTACATCACCTGGGATCAACTACATAGCCCACATTTTGATTTTCTGGGCACAGGCGGCGGAGTTATGGTTATGTGAACAGAAGCGACATCTGGGACGATCACGTCGACAGCAGGCAGTGAAGGTGTGACCCCAATGAGAACAGAAAACACAAAATGCAGGCCCAGGGTGATAGAGTTCTGCATACAGTGGAGGGAGGAGTGGGTGGGCATCCACAGTGGTTGGGCACTCCCTTCCCTTCCACTTGACAATGACAGCAGGTTGTGGAACTCTCCCCTGGTAATGGCGACGTATACTCAGTTTACTAGAGTTAAAGTCACGCGCCTTCTTCGACGTCAGAGTATAAGGGGAAACGTTTCACTAGGATGTGGCAACATTCACCAGTGTCTACAGGGGGGAGCACCAGGACGACCCCGTCAAAGCCAACAGTACTAAGTGTTTCATAGACCTTAACTTAGTGGATGTCATGTTTTTGACCTGACCTCTTGATTTGTAAGGTCACCCTGTGTACATAAGCCTCTCTCAGTCCTTGTAATTCAGTTGCCTCTCAAGATGTTTCCCCATATACAAACAATACCTCACTATTCGGGAATCAAACCCTGGACCTCTGCGTGTGAACAGGGATCGCTACAAGGACAACAAAGGCAATGTGTGTGTGTGTGATGGAAGGAGGAAAGGTACTCCACCACACCAGGCGGCGGTGGGGATGACATGAGGAAAAACAAAGGCAAAAACTCAGTGAGAATCTTGAGAGAAAAATATAAGCTAAGTTCCCTAAAAAAATAATGGCTGATGAGTAGCCAATCAAGATCCAAGATGCCTAATTAGTTGCGGTATACAGACATCTAAATGACTGCACGATACTCTGCTCAAGGCAAATAAATTAAGTATAAATACCAGTTTGATCACAATCAGCATCTTAACAAGCCTTCCATTAACCAGAAATTTACATGATCCTGATCCAGAACCTTTAATTAGTATACAGGGTGGCGTAAAAGTCAGGAGTCAGAGGGTTAGCATTGTGTAAAGCAGTGGAGGGCGACAAAATTTGGGATCTACATTCAAGAATAAAAAGTCATATAATGTACAGCTATTTGCAGTTTTACACGTCTAACGGTTACCAGTTACATATTTTTTTTTTACATTTACTCTGGGACAGGACGTGTGTGTTTACCCCAGTGAGAAGGCTGGGCCCCGTCTGGGATAATCCTCTACACAACAGTTGTATCAAGTTATTATATATTTTCATTAATTTCACTCTTACAAAGGACCCCAAATAATTCACAATGTTCGAATAATTATAGGTTGGGGACCACTGGTTTAAAGTATATATTCAATATATAAGAACAAAAGTTATGATACTAGGAGAAAAATGCAAACTTCATTGAAGAGAATTACACAAGGTTCACACAAGCCTCGGGAAAACCCCAAGATGTATTGAAGGATTGTCACGTCCCCCTTTTTCCTTTTTCCAAGAAGCTGTGACTTGGATCAGTTATACAGTACAATAGCACTTATATGAACTTGTAAACAACAGCACATTACACACCAACAACAAGCACTGAACACACATATAAAGCAGCAAATGTGTAGAAATGGATGGAAAATGTTGAAGATTGGCAGTAATACAATTTACAATGCGACATAATTTAATGTGAGAAAAAGTATACAAACTCGTTAACACTATAATGTTATTACTGCGCTTCAACAAATATAATTATGGTCTTTAAGCGACTAACACCTCATCACCAGATTACTGTACAGTTGCCACGGTGAATATTTCAGACGCCTTATCTCTCTCTCTCTCTCTGGTTGATACTGTCCTTAGCTTTTGGTTTCTTCCACGGTGCATCTGAGTGGCTCACTATGGTCAGAGACTTAACGGATGCTGACACGAGGTTACTGCATACATTTACATTCTTGTTTCAAAATCATTCGATCTGTTTTCAAAGATTTTCACTACAATTCGATGACTCAGCCTCCCCAGCCATTCTTAAAGACCCTTGAAGCACAGCCGCAAAGCTTAAGGGAATTTCAAGGCGCGTATGACCTTGATCCAGCGTACTTGGCCAGAAGCGATTTTTCTTTCAACTATTGTGAGTTTCTAGGACGGCAACACAGACCACTGACCTGAGATGACACTGAGGCGTGAGGTCTGGCGATCAACGAAGCTGCTCAATCCACTTATTTAAAACGCACAAGGTGAAAAAATATATATACACATAAAAGAAAATTAATATCCAACGACAAAATTAATCTGAGTCCTTGACTTCTGACTTTTGAGCCACCGTGTCATTTAAAAAGCTGACGCCTGTACCTGAATAAGAGTATACAGCATTAATACTTTCAACTGAAATCCAATGGATTCTCTTTTAACCTTAGTAGTAAGAAATAAATCAAAATGGTTGCCGCAGAGGCTATATTGAATATAAGACGTAAACACAACAAATGGCTTTGTATGCACCATTACTGTACATTAACGCAAGTCCCAAGCTTTATAAAGAGGTGTCTGAGAGAAAACTGTACACACATACATACATACATACATACAGTACATACATATATATATATATTACAATACACACACTCCCAAGTGACACACGCACACACACCCTGGGTACACACGCCGTAGGGTAGCGTTGTCCACAAGGAGCGCCAACAAGGACAGCAGTATTTCATAGAGAAGAAAAAACCTAAATAGTACAACGAGTTGGCCCAGATGTGTGGCAACCCCGCCCACTGACCTTGTGTCTCCCTCCACCCTCAGTCTGGTACCCCCCCTACCCTGCCTCCACCCTCAGTCTGGTACACCCTACCCTGCCTCCACCCCTCAGTGCCCTGGTACCCCCATCTCTGGGCCTCCACCCTCAGTCTGAGGCCCCCCTACTCCTGCTCTCCACCCCCTCAGTCTGGTACCCCCTCACCCTGCCTCCACCTCTGTCTGGCACACCCCACCTGCTCTGTCTGGTACCCCACCCTGCTCCACCTCAGTCTGGGTACCCCCACCCTGCCTCCACCACTTTGGGAACCCCCACCTCCTGCCTCCGTTCAGTCTGCCACACCTCCGCCTCCACCTGTAGTTTGTCACATCCCCTCCGCCTCCACCCTCATTCTGGCACATCCTCCGCCTCCACCTCCTCATTCTGGCACATCCTCCGCCTCCACCCCTCATTCTGGCACATCTCTGCCTCCACCCCTCATTCTGGCACATCCTCCGCTCCACCCTCATTCTGGCACACCCTCCGCCTCCACCCCTCATTCTGGCACATCTCCGCCTCCACCCTCATTCTGGCACATATCTCCTGCCTCCACCTCATTCTGCCACATCCTCCGCCTCCGCCATCATTCTGGCACACCCATTTCCACCCTCATTCTGCCACATCCTCCGCCTCCACCCTCATTCTGGTGCACATCCTCCGCCCACCCTCATTCCTGCCATCCTCCGCCTGCCATCACTGCACATCCTCCGCTCCACCCTCATTCTGCCACATCCTCCGCCTCCACTCCCCCTCATTCTACATATCCTCCGCTCAATTCCCTCATTCCTGGCCACATCCTCCGCCTCCGCCATCATTCTGGCACATCCTCCGCCTCCACCCTCATTCTGGCACACACTCCGCCTCCACCCTCATTCTGGCACACCCTCCGCCTCCACCCTCAGTCTGGTACCCCCTACCCTGCCTCCACCTTCACCATAATATACTGACACCCTGACTAGCCCTGATCTCGACTTGCACCTCCGCCCTCTTCCACACCCTGTGCTTGAGTGGGGGCCAAAACTGAGACGAAAAAATCTGAATCTATTGTACACCAACACCCTCTCACCACACCTCCACTCTCCACAGTCTACTTCAACACACTGGCGGCTGATACAAACTCAAACCTTCACCTCAGTCTCTACGAGCCAACCATCCCTCTTAACAATCTTACCACCATCAACCTAACATCTCGTAACCATCCTTCCTTACTCCATCCTCCTCAAAAATAGCCCAGAAAATCCTACAAAAATGCATCCGACATTGCCGTGATGTCATATGTAAGGTGTGACATAAGGTAAGTGCGTTGTGATCCGCGTCAACAAAACACTGGTACCGCCTCACTCACTCACCCTGGAGAGAAATGTTTCCTTCACAGGTAGTAGGAGTGTCTGGTATTTATAGACCGAGGTCACAATACTTCTTTTTTTGTTGTTGACATAGTGATCAATATTTATACCTTGTTTGTTGACTCATGTTCTTTTACCTCGTCTTAGCGCTCGCAAACATACGCACACACACAAGCAAGTACGCATATATATATATATATATATATATATATATATATATATATATATATATATATATATATATATATATATATATATATATATATATATATATATATCTATAAAATCACAGGAAAATGGAAACAACGGAGTACTCTTAGCTTTCGTCTTATTCAAGACATCTTAGAGATTATGTTATTGTTATGTTAGGTTATTTATGTTATGTTATGTTATGTTATGTTATGTAAGGTTATGTTATGTTGCTTCTGAATGTCTTGAATAAAGACGAAAGCTAAAGTACTCCGTTGTTTCCATTGTTGATTTTATCAAGATTTATCTTATCACGTTTCGACTTACATGAAAAAATATATATATATATATATATATATATATATATATATATATATATATATATATATATATATATATATATATATATATATATATATATATATATATATATATATATATATATATATATATACACGTGCACTTTAGGAGACAATTTACCTTTCCTTTGCCACTTTGATACTCTCTCATAACTAATTAAGTAATTCTGTAACCGGACACATTTCATCCTCCATCATCAGTGTATAGCCGATCTGTGGTGTTATTGTCCCATACTCGCCTCGCAAGCGAGCGGACCTGGGTTCGATCCTCGGGCAGGGTGAAACTATGGGCAAGTTTCTTTCCCCCATTTGCCTCTGTCTACCCAGCAGTAATTGGGAACCTGGATGATAATCGATTTGCGGATCGTATTCCGGGGTAATGGTTAGCCAGTGCAGTTGGCGAGTTGTCCGGTCTTCTCGGACTGTTCCTTGACACTGGGTCATGCAACTCGTAAACTCAGGGTGTGGTTATTGTGTTGGCAACAGGTTCTACACCTCAAACAAATTCACGCCGAGGTGGCCCTTGAGCCGGCCATCCTCGTTACACGAGGGACAACCATTATATTATAGCCGAGCGGTACAACTCCAGGGTTCAGTATATATTATGGTACAGTTTAACAGCTTCATCTGTCACACTGGTTTACACAACTAAATGTACTGTACACTGTTCTCTATATTTTTTGTATTGTTTTACAGGCACCTTATCAAATCAGACTATATGTAAAAAAATACTTGTAAAAATGTTTTGTTTCGTGTTCTGTATAGGTTAGGTTAGGTTAGGTTAGGTTAGGTTAGGTTAGGTTAGGTTAGGTTAGGTTAGGTTAGGTTGTAGGTTAGGTTAGGTTAGGTTAGGTTAGGTTATGTTAGGTTAGGTTAGGTTAGGTTAGGTTGGGTTATGTTATGTTATGTTAGGTTATGTTTTGTTATGTTATATTATGTTTGGTTATGTTAGGTTATGTTATGTTATGTTAGGTTAGGTTAGGTTATATTATGTTATGTTAGGTTATGTTATGTTATGTTAGGTTATGTTATGTTATGTTATGTTAGGTTAGGTTATGTTATGTTATGTTAGGTTATATTATGTTTGGTTATGTTAGGTTATGTTATGTTATGTTAGGTTAGGTTATGTTATGTTATGTTAGGTTATGTTAGGTTATGTTATGTTAGGTTATGTTATGTTATGTTAGGTTAGGTTATGTTATGTTATGTTAGGTTATGTTATGTTAGGTTAGGTTATGTTATGTTATGTTAGATTATGTTATGTTAGGTTATGTTATGTTAGGTTATGTTATGTTATGTTAGGTTATGTTAGGTTATGTTATGTTAGGTTAGGTTAGGTTATGTTATGTTTGGTTATGTTATGTTATGTTAGGTTATGTTAGGTTATGTTATGTTTGGTTATGTTATGTTAGGTTAGGTTATGTTATGTTTGGTTATGTTATGTTATGTTATGTTAGGTTATATTATGTTTGGTTATGTTATGTTATGTTAGGTTATGTTATGTTAGGTTATATTATGTTATGTTAGGTTATGTTATGTTATGTTATGTTGTTATGTTATGTTAGGTTAGGTTATGTTATGTTATGTTAGGTTATATTATGTTTGGTTATGTTATGTTATGTTAGGTTATGTTATGTTGTTATGTTATGTTAGGTTAGGTTATGTTATGTTATGTTAGGTTATGTTATGTTAGGTTATATTATGTTATGTTATGTTAGGTTATATTATGTTTGGTTATGTTATGTTATGTTATGTTATGTTAGGTTATGTTAGGTTATATTATGTTAGGTTATGTTATGTTAGGTTAGGTTATGTTATGTTATGTTATGTTATGTTAGGTTAGGTTATGTTATGTTAGGTTATGTTTTGTTAGGTTATGTTATGTTTTGTTAGGTTAGGTTATGTTATGTTATGTTATGTTATGTTAGGTTAGGTTATGTTATGTTAGGTTAGGTTATGTTATGTTAGGTTATGTTATGTTAGGTTATGTTATGTTTTGTTAGGTTAGGTTATGTTATGTTATGTTATGTTATGTTATGTTATGTTATGTTATGTTATGTTAGGTTAGGTTATGTTATGTTAGGTTATGTTATGTTAGGTTATGTTATGTTTTGTTAGGTTAGGTTATGTTATGTTATGTTATGTTATGTTATGTTATGTTATGTTAGGTTATGTTATGTTATGTTAGGTTATGTTATGTTAGGTTATATTATGTTATGTTATGTTAGGTTATATTATGTTATGTTATGTTATGTTATGTTATGTTATGTTAGGTTATGTTATGTTATGTTATGTTAGGTTATGTTATGTTAGGTTATATTATGTTATGTTATGTTAGGTTATATTATGTTATGTTATGTTAGGTTATGTTATGTTAGGTTATATTATGTTATGTTAGGTTAGGTTTGGTTATGTTATGTTATGTTATGTTATATTATGTTTGGTTATGTTAGGTTATGTTAGGTTATATTATGTTTGGTTATGTTAGGTTATGTTATGTTAGGTTATATTATGTTATGTTAGGTTATATTATGTTTGGTTATGTTAGGTTATGTTATGTTATGTTATGTTATGTTATGTTATGTTAGGTTATGTTAGGTTATGTTATGTTAGGTTATATTATGTTATGTTATGTTAGGTTATATTATGTTATGTTATGTTATGTTATGTTAGGTTATATTATGTTATGTTATGTTAGGTTATATTATGTTTGGTTATGTTATGTTATGTTATGTTAGATTATGTTTGGTTATGTTATGTTATGTTATGTCAGGTTATGTTATGTTAGGTTATATTATGTTATGTTATGTTATGTTAGGTTAGTTTATGTTATGTTATGTTAGGTTATGTTATGTCAGGTTATGTTATGTTATGTTAGGTTATATTATGTTAGGTTATGTTATGTTAT